>NC_079546.1:19921895-20018361 GCF_015846415.1 Triplophysa dalaica | reverse complement strand
TACAACCTCGCCTGACCGTTTGGAAACTCCACGTAGTGCTGGGATTTTCTTGAGACAAGTGCAACTTCTTCACTCTTATGTTTCCAAAGGGGGTTCTCTGAAAATGAGCATGACGCTCATTTAGTTTTGATACGCTTTTGGCCATTAATTCCGAGTCAAAACTAGCGACTTGTCCAAGCAAAACCCATGACAACCGTCTCTGTGGCGCAATCGGTTAGCGCGTTCGGCTGTTAACCGAAAGGATGGTGTGTCAAGCCCACCCAGGGACGAAAGCTTTGTGGCGACCAGCTGCAGTTTTCTGACCCCAAAATGCTGAGGCCCGCCAGTGGAGCTTACTCAACAGAGTCTTACTCTAAAACAATACGGCTTTGCAAACACACTGAAAGAAAAGATGCCTTTGGCTTCTAAAGCGGGAGTTAAACCCGGACCGCTTGGGTGAAACCAGGAGTCAAAACTAGCCACTTGTCCAAGCAAAACCCATGACAACCGTCTCTGTGGCGCAATCGGTTAGCGCGTTCGGCTGTTAACCGTAAGGATGGTCGTTCAAGCCCACCCAGGGACGAAAGCTTTGTGGCGACCAGCTGCAGTTTTCTGACCCCAAAATGCTGAGGCCCGCCAGTGTAGCTTACTCAACAGAGTCTTACACACTGAAAGAAAAGATGCCTTTGGCTTCTAAAGCCGGGAGTTAAACCCGGACCGCATGGGTGAAACGAGGAGTCCTGACTGCTGGACCATGCCTGACACCTCAGCAAGTGCAATACGGACTGAAACTGTTTCCAAGAGATTAAGAATCGGAGTAGCGACCCCACATTTTCAATGCAAGTCGGAAAGACTTTTCATTTCTCTGCACGTGTACTAGCAGTGAACAACAGAAAGAAGAACTATGATTTGAGAAGTATAATCCTCGTTAGTAGGTTGGACAGTATCTCCGCATGTCACGCCGTAAGACAGAAATGATGAGGAGGCTCTTCCCAGACCGAGCTGAGCTGTCTGGGCTTGTGTCGGTACGTGCCAAGTTCTTCCGCCAAGCCTCCTCCGAAATGATTCCCCGACGGGGAGTTAAGCCTTTTCTTTGCCGCTTTCCAATAGCTTGGATGAGCTGGGTTTAAACATTCTAAAGAACAGCTGAAGAAGTGCTTGGCGCGGCTCTTTTTGAACAAATTGCAGTGCGTTGTTTGCCCGATTGAAGGCGTTCGCCACCAACACATCTCCAAAGCGAGCGGGAAGCAGTTTATTCAAGCCCCCCCCAAAAAGTTGGCTCGATCCGGATTCACTGAGACCACAACACAGAGTACTAACCAACCACACGATCAAAGCGAGCTAACAGACGGCTGCACAGGGCTCAGACGAGATGAAGTTTGCTCTTTCGCCTCTAGAGATACAAATCAGCATCTGAGCTTAATACACCGCAAACGTAGTCGGCAGGATTCGAACCTACGCAGGGAGACCCCAATGGATTTCTAGTCCATCGCCTTAACCACTCGGCCACGACTACACAGGGCTTATATGTCGTCTCGCATTCGTTTCGACAGGGACTTCCCCAGCGATGGCACCCTACAACCTCGCCTGACCGTTTGGAAACACTGACAGACAACGGCTGTCCGAGGCATCCAGCCCGGCTAGCTCAGTTGGTAGAGCATGAGACTCTTAATCTCAGGGTCGTGGGATCGTGCCCCACGTTGGGCGCCAGGGCTACCCCAGTCAGGGGCCCTTTCCAAAGGTGCCCCGTCCACCAGACCTAGTGCTGGGATTTTCTTGAGACAAGTGCATCTTCCTCACTCTTATGTTTCCAAAGGGGGTTCTCTGAAAATGAGCATGACGCTCATTTAGTTTTGCGACGCTTTTGGCCATTAATTCCGAGTCAAAATTAAGAATCAGAGTAGCGACCCCACATTTTCAATGCAAGTCGGAAAGACTTTTCATTTCTCTGCACGTGTACTAGCAGTGAACAACAGAAAGAAGAACTACGATTTGAGAAGTATAATCCTCGTTAGTAGGTTGGACAGTATCTCCGCATGTCACGCCGTAAGACAGAAATGATGAGGAGGCTCCTCCCAGACCGAGCTGAGCTGTCTGGGCTTGTGTCGGTACGTGCCAAGTTCTTCCGCCAAGCCTCCTCCGAAATGATTCCCCGACGGGGAGTTAAGCCTCTTCTTTGCCGCTTTCCAATAGCTTGGATGAGCTGGGTTTAAACATTCTAAAGAACAGCTGAAGAAGTGCTTGGCGCGGCTCTTTTTGAACAAATTGCAGTGCGTTGTTCGCCCGATTGAAGGCGTTCGCCACCAACACATCTCCAAAGCGAGCGGGAAGCAGTTTATTTAACCCCCCCAAAAAGTTGCCTCGATCCAGATTCGCTGAGACCACAACACAGAGTACTAACCAACCACACGATCAAAGCGAGCTAACAGACGGCTGCACAGGGCTCAGACAAGATGAAGTTTGCTCTTTCGCCTCTAGAGATACAAATGAACATCTAAGCTTAATACACCGCAAACGTAGTCGGCAGGATTCGAACCTGCGCAGGGAGACCCCAATGGATTTCTAGTCCATCGCCTTAACCACTCGGCCACGACTACTCAGGGTTTATATGTCGTCTCGCATTCTTTTCGACAGGGACTTCCCCAGCGATGGCTCTTACAACCTCGCCTGACCGTTTGGAAACACTGACAGACAAGGGCTGTCCGAAGCATCCAGCCCGCCTAGCTCAGTCGGTAGAGCATGAGACTCTTAATCTCAGGGTCGTGGGTTCGAGCCACACGTTGGGCTCCAGGGCTACCCCAGTCAGGGGCCCTTTCCAAAGGTGCCCCGTCCACCAGACCTAGTGCTGGGATTTTCTTGAGACAAGTGCAACTTCCTCACTCTTATGTTTCCAAAGGGGGTTCTCTGAAAATGAGCATGATGCTCATTTAGTTTTGATACGCTTTTGGCCATTAATTCCGAGTCAAAACTAGCAACTTGTCCAAGCAAAAGCACTTGAATTGAATTGCTCTTGTTTATGAAATGTGCTATAAAAAATAAACGTGTCTAGCCTATTACCTTAGAATGAGTTACTTCTATCTACATACAGCGCGGGTGGAGTGAGCAGTTGGTTACAATCCGCAACCTTGCCACTAGATTTCACTGACTGGACCTTTAAATGGATACTCCACACCCAAAAATGTAAAAATTCTGTCATGAATTACTCCCCCTCAAGTTAATCCAAACATGTATACATTTCTTTCTGTTGGACATGAAGAGAGATATTTGGAAGAATGTTTGGAAACTGTTTTAAGGTGGAAAACATAACAGAGACAAACCATGCACACCCTTTTCCCACTGACAACACCCATTCAGACACGGATGTGTCATCTTTGGACATGATTTCATATTAAAATAATTTGCCAAATCAAAATTCTAATTAAATATTAGAACAGTCTACCTTTAGTGGGACTTAAAGTAATGAACAAACTAGTCATCGACAGGTTCTTCTCAGTCTCTGATGTTTCAGCATCTTCTTCATAGTTGAGCACTTTCCAACATACTCAGAAACAAATTTATAGTATAAGGCAATGGAAGTCTGAGTGGCTTTGGATAAAAGCATCAGCCGAATGCATAAATGTAAATGTGTCAGAAATCTCCTGCCCCTAACCGTTACCGTGAGCTTCAGTTTATCAGGTATAAACAGTGTCGTCCATTTTGCAGAAAATGCTAAAAAATGCAAGACAATTCTGTTTTTATCCATATATATTTAGCATCATTAATTGTATTAAAAGCATTTTAAATTAACAATGTCATACTTGATCTAATATTTTGAGATATAATCAGTTCTGATATGGATCACAAGGAAAGGCAACTTTAGTACGTAAGTCTGCTATTTACACTATTTACCTATTTACCTGTACACTATTGTAATCTTCTTTAAACCACAACAGTGACACAAAACAGGCTGTTGGCAATCCCCTAACAATCTGATGTCACACTGTTTACGCCTGCCCATGACCGCTCACAGACTCCGCCTTATGAGCGCGTAGTTCCATCTACCGCCAATGACACGTTGTCAGCCATTTTCAGGCAAGAGCAGATGAAGCCACTAGCCAGCGACAAAAATGTCTATGAAACAACACATGTGTGCTGTTGTTGGATGTAAAATGGAACATAAACGGAGGCCAGGAGGAGACCTTTCCAACGAGCCCAAGTTTGGTCCCCTGCGACTTCGGTGGCCGGTGTTTAACGATCGAAAGTCCCGGCCCAGACGCCGAGAACTCAGCTTCCGGGCAAGAAGCACTTTTTTCAGGTCAACAAACCAACATAAACTGGTCCGTATCTCTGGTCCGGAAAGATTTAGAGAAACGAGCCAGGACTTGTTGGAAATGACCGCGAGTCGATGCAACCCCTAGGTCGGGAGCTAGAGCTACCTGTAGCCAGAAAGGTTGAAAAATCTATGCTCCGTGACCCGCTGGCCTGTCAGTATAATATGGATTTATTTCGTCCAAAAAATTATATTCTCAAGAGCGGATAAGTACCAGCTGTTCGCGATCAAGCTTCATCTCCGAAAGAAGTAAGTATAACACATCGTTTTGAAATCGCCTTTCTTAAATAATATGTTTAACACGTTAGCGGCTGTTGTTTACATGTTCACGGCTAAACCTGAGACTGTACATTGGTCCAAAGACATGTGTTATGTTGTAATGTTAGTAGTAAAACGCATAGTGCCCCTCGGTTTAGAAGACTTGTGACATTGTGACATTATTTCTGTAAAGCGTATTGAAAGAAAATTATACCAGTGTCTTTCTTGTTGAGTTCAGTGTTATGTCCTTTTCCATTTAATTCGTATTTATGAAGAAGGCATTAAGGCTATTTTTATTGCAGTTAGTGTGTGGTTTTGGTTGGACAAGGCTTTACAGACGTAATTGCGCTTTCTGCCATATAGCTTTCCTGTAACTCAGTGGTAAGAGCATTGCGTTAACAACGCAAGGTTGTGAGTTCGATCACAGGGGATTGCAAATACCTGTGTAAGATGTATAGGATAAAGCAATGTGAGTCGCTTTGGATAAAAGCATCTGCCAAATGCCTAAATGCTTGTCTTGCTGCATCCAAAGCACATATGTAAGGGCTCTATGTCATATTTTGGATACGGGGAGGGGACCAGAAGCTCATTTGCATTTAAAGAGACACACACCAAAACACCATGTTTTCCATTGCAGCCACAAATGGCAGTGTTCATCGTATTGTAATGAAAGATATGTGATGTATTTTGAGCTGACCGTTTACACAGACATTCTGGGAATACCACTGACTATTTTTACATTGCAGAAAACACCTGGATTTGCGGCCCTTTAAATGTGTTTGTGTACAAATTCTACTTTGAAAAAACTATTGTATTAACAGTGACATCCCCTTCTGTAAATAGCTTTATTGAACAGCGTGTGGCACACTTGAGCATTCATTTATTTTTCCAAAAAATGTATATTATGCAATTGGTAGAAATAACGGAAAATGTCACTTTGTGTCAGAACAATACTTTTCCAAAGGAAATATATAGTTCTACCAGAAAGACTCAGGAAACATAAAACGATATATGATATTTATCAAACATAGATTTAAATTATAATGTTAAAGATCTTTGAGCATAGGTCCCGTCCGATGAAGGAATCATAAAAAAATGATTCTGATGTTCCTGCCTGAAGATAAGGCAGGGGCGGAGCCTACCCCAGAAGAGAAGGTAAACAAAAATCAACGCACCGGATGATTCATCTCCCTGAGGTTCCTAAAGGAGAAAGTATGTGCCTGTCATTCATGGTTGAAACATGAACATGATGTTATATCATACTTCTATTGAATGTAGCAATCACAACATTTTTAAGGGTAAATAGTTGCATATCACTGTTTTTAACAGAACCTGCACAGGCTGAATGGGCTTGCAAAAGCACATAAAGAAAAGATAAAATAAACAACAAACATAAAAACGACAGAGCCTGCACAGGCTGAATGGGCTTGCACAAGCCAACAGAATTTCCAGAAGCCTGCACAGGCTGAATGGGCTTGCACGGGCCAACAGAATTTCCAGAAGCCTGCACAGGCTGAATGGGCTTGCACAAGCCAACAGAATTTCCAGGAGCCTGCACAGGCTGAATGGGCTTGCACAAGTCAACAGAATATCCAGGAGCCTGCACAGGCTGAATGGGCTTAAGCAAGCCGACAGAATTTACCCAAAGCATACGAAGGCTAATATGAGGCTTGCCAAAGCCGTGCTATAAGTAACCTATACTTAAGCCACCACCACCAGTAAATGCAAAGTAAGTTCCTTAAGCTTGTGGAGTACACCTGCTGAGCATCCAGTATGGTTTTAGAATCCAGGCTTATATAGGATTCTAATGGCATAAATGACCATCTGCTCAGGACCTTAATAGAAGAAGTCGGAATCCCACAGGCTGCAGAAGCAGCTGCGCCAATCCTAAATGGATTTTGCGTTGTTTGACCTCAAGCGAGTCCCAACTTCAGTGACTCGTAAAGCTGGTAATCAACTTGATCTTATCTACACACGCCATTGTTTCACCCATCACTCCCAGGCCACCCCGCTGCACAAGTCAGATCATTTCCTCATCACTCTTGATCTCGACTTAACTTCTCCAGACACTACACATGCTTCCCCACTGGTCACATTCCAACGCAACCTTCAATCACTCTCTCCCTCCCGCTTATCCTCTGCAGTCTCTGCCACTCTCCCACCCCCTAAACAGTTCTCTCTCCTTGAAGCTAACACCGCCACTCACACCCTTTGCTCCACATTAACCTCCTGCTTAGATATCTGATGCCCTCTCAGATCTAGGCCATCTTGTACATCTCCTTCTGCCCCCTGGTTGTCTGATGTTCTCTGTGAACATCGCGCCTCTATCAGGTCTGCTGAGAGAAAGTGGCGCAAATCAAAATAACCTACCGACCTCTCTCTTTATCAGTCTATTCTCTCTTCTTTCTCTGCGGATGTCTCCTATGCGAAAAGCCAGTACTACCACGCTAAAATCAGTAACTCTCCTGACCCTCGTACTCCCTTTAAAACCTTTTCTGCTCGTCTTGCCCGCCTACCCCCTCACCTCCATCGGACTTAACAGCTGACGATTTTGTGTCGTTCTTTGTAAATAAAACGCCGGTATCAGCAATCAATTCTCTGCGCCACCGCCTCTTGACCACGCCCAATTCCCAGACACATGCTTGCTCCCCTCGTTCTCTCTCGTATCTGAAGAGGATGTTTCCAAGGTCATTTCTTCGAACAACCCGACTACCTGCCCCCTAGATCCCATCCCCAGTCATCTCATCCAGGCCATTTCCCCAACGGTTGTTCCCTCTCAGACCCACATTATCAACTGATCTCTCACCACTGGTACATTTCCTACACTCTTCAAAGAGGCCCGTATTACCCCACTACTAAAAAAACCTACTCTTAATCCTAAACTGTTAGAAAACTACAGACCGGTATCCCTCCTCCCCTTCATTGACATCTCGCTCTGGATGAACGACCATCACCTGCAGCTGAACCTTTTAAAAAAAACAGAACTGCTTGCAATCCCGGCCGATACAAAGACTCATCACAGCCTCTCCATTCAACTGGGCTCATCAACCATCACATCTTCCAGAAAGGCAAGAAACCTGGGAGTGGTGATCGATGATCAGCTCAACTTCACAGATCAAATTGCTAGCACCGCCCGGTCCTGTAGATTCATCCTCTACAATATAAGCAAGTCCCAGTAAAGGCTCTGGTCCTGTTCAGACTGGACTACTGCAATGCGCTACTGGGTCGACTTCCAGCTGGCACAACCAAACCTCTACAGATGATCCAGAATGCTGCGGCAAGAGTTATCTTTAATGAACCAAAGAGAGCACAAGTCACTCCTCTATTCATTAAGCTACATTGGCTCCCTATAGTCGCTCGCATCAAATTCAAGACTCTGCTTCTGGCCTACATGACCACCACTGGTTCGGCACCACCTTATCTTCACTCGCTACTGCAGACATATGTACCCGCCAGATCCCTACGCTCTGCAACGAACAGTGTCCTGTGGTGCCATCCCAAAAAGGTAAAAAATCTCTCTCACGCACCTTCTCCGGATCTGTTCCACGTATGTGGAATGATCTGCCTGCTGCTACAAGATCTGCAGATTCTGTAGCCATATTTAGGAAATGTCTGAAAACACAGCTCTTCCGTCAACATCTGACTGATCTGTTCTAACTCTATTTTCTTCTCTACTCTTTAAAAAAAAATCCATTTTTGATTGCACTTATGCTTTTATTGTACTTATGCTATCCCAATTGCTTCTATTGCCTACCCCACCTGTAAGTCGCTTTGGATAAAAAGCGTCTGCTAAATGACTAAATGTAAATGTAAATGTAAATGATTGCCCGGTGTAAAGTTGTGAAGACTTGCCACAACTCTCCAGAGCTGCTGGAAGATGAGTCCTGAACCACTCTTTTGTTAAGGGAAACCCATTTGATGACATAAATAGGGGGGATAATTAAAGATGACCGGGGCGAGTCTGGAGGTATCTAATCATGGAAGTGAAGGGGCAAATATTCCCAAACAAATTCCCACTGATCTCGTTTATGAGGCTTTCTGGGCTCCTCCTACTTTGAGCCCCTTTGCATAATCCAAAGTCAAGTGAGCACAAAGTATTTACCTTTTAAATTATCATGCTCTGAAGCCTCAGGCAACAAATGCTGGATACACAGTGTTGTGTCCAGGTTGCCAACAATTCAAAAGTATGGAAGGAGAAGCGCGGATCTTTTTCACGACACGTCTTAACACTGTCTTCACATTTTGAACCTCACCTCTACATAAAAAAATCCTAAACGTCCACCGGTTTTAAAGTGGACAATCAAGTAGGTGCAAAAAGCTCCTTCTGATTCTGCCGCAGGGTCACGGCGACCGATTAGCTTGCAGCAGTCACTAAAGCCAGAGTGTGCGAAAGCAGCCACAAGGCATTGTTAACAAAACAACTACGCACAAAGAACCAGTGACCACGACGTGATTCGAATATGCAATCTTCTGATCTGGAGTCAGACGCACTACAGTTGTGCCACGAGGCCGCTTGTTGGTTCACACAAACACGTTGCCACTAGAGACTGAGCAGAAGCAGTATGCAGGTTTTGGTGTCCAGCAGAGCAGATGCCTTCGGTAAAAAATGTAGCTGCACTGCGTATCAGCCTGATTGAAAGCATTTTGGGATTGTCAAATTAAGCCTCTATTATGTCACAGGCTATGTTCTTTTAGTGACTGTCGCATTCTCCTGACTTGAAAGGTCCCTAGTTGAAATCTGAGTGGAAACGGGTTGTCTATTTGTGTGCCAGTAGCAAAACTTACAGAAATAAAAAAAAGTTGTTGTGGGGTTTCTGTGATTTCTGTTGCAGTGGTTTTAATGCCACATCACACGTGATAGGCCCCGGATCGTAACTGGGCAAAATCAGACCGAAATCTGACAAGAACCTTGTGTTGCTTTTGACCAAAATCAAGTCAAACATCATTCCTGAAACATAAGTACAACGCTTGCGTGGTCTGTTTTAAACCAGTGCGAGATAGACAACGTTTGCAGGATTTGTACATGTTTCTGTAGTGTAGTAGTTATCACGTTCGCCTAACACGCGAAAGGTCCTCGGTTCGAGACCGAGCAGAAACAATGCGTGTCTTTTGCTGCAGGGGTCACTTGAATGTCGTTCATGCGAAACACTCCTTCTTGCACTTTTGCGGTCACCCGTAATGGATCTGATCAGTTATTTAGGCTGACCTGGTTTCTTTGATGCAGTGGTTTTAAAGTTCACATCAAACGTGAAAGGCCCCGGATCATAGTTGGGCAAAATCAGACCGAAAACGAACAAGAAACTTTTGTTGTTTTTGTCCAGATCAAGCCAAAAGTCATTCCTGAAACATGAGTACAACGTAGTACAAATCTGAGCATATCACTCCAATCCTCAGGTCCTTACACTGGTTACCAGTTATTTTTAGAATCAACTTCAAAGTCTAGGACCTAAATACATTTCAGATATGCTTATATATTAAACAGGTTTCTCAGATCATCAGGAGCAAGTCAGTTAGAGATAACAAGGGTTCACTCCAAACAAGGCGAGTCAGCGTTTAGCCATTACGCCGCGGTAGATGGAATCTGCTTCCAGAAGACATCAGATGTTCACTAACAGTAGCTACTTTTAAATCCAGATTAAAAACACACTTGTTTAGCTGTGCATTCACAACCTGAGCACTGTGCTGGTTTACATCAACTGCACTTTTATTTCTAACTTATTCTTTATATATACATAATCACATTTTAAATCAACTTTATTGCTGTTTTATTGTTTCTTAAAATCTAAAGTTGTATTTGTGATCTTAATTGATTTGCATTTTAATGATACATCTTATTTCATACTGTCAATCGTTTTATGTAAAGCACTTTGAATTGCCCTTGTGTATGAAATGTTCTATGTAAATAAACTTGCCTTGCCTGATAAGTGAAAATGTTGATTTTACTACAAATTGTTAATTGTTGTTAAAATGTAAAATAACTTGAAATGTACAAGAAGTTCTTTTGAGAACACTGTATTCCCGAATAGTAAAATCTTCTTATTAAGAATGAGTTAAATGTACTTAAAACTGAAATAGTTCCGTTAACAAACTTTATAATGTCCCAGATAGCCAGTAACCATTTAATTCATTTAAAAAACAGGTTTAAAATTTACTAGACTACCATTATTGTGATCAGTGTTTGCTTTAGTTGGGCTCTTGACTCATTAGCTTTGGTGCTCTTTAACTGCTGAAAGAGTTTTTAGGAGTAAAAATAAATCTGGTAGCAGTTTTCAATTGGTGATAAATTCATTATGAATCACTGATTAAGACTGTTTGTTATTACTTTGTGAAGTGCTTTGATATTACAGATTAGTGTTATGAAGGTCATATTCTCAGAGACAAATTAAATAAATTAGACATGTATAATCAGTGTAGGAAACTCAACAATGGTGACAATTAACAAAATAAAACGTCATGTTGCGATACATCACCATATAAATTTTTTTCACACCCCTACTTTTGATCATGAGAGAACACTATAAGATCAGTGAGTTTGAGTACTTTTTGATTGAAACATTTGTTATAACAGGATGCAAATACAAACAAAATCTACACCATATCTGCGTCACACACAGACATCAAGAATTAGTGTATGAACCTCAATAATAGTTATGATCATAAAAAAACTGCAAAGCATGCTGGGTAACACCATAGTGCAAAACTCATTCATGATTCCCAGCATGCATTGCGGTTTATCTGAATTAGTCTGTTGATTGTCACCATGGAGGTTCATGCACAAATTATTGATGTCTGTGTGTGACGCAGATATGATGTAGATTTTGTTTGTATTTGCATCCTGTTATAACAAATGTTTCAATCAAAAAGTACTCAAACTCACTGATCTTATAGTGTTCTCTCATGATCAAAAGTAGGGGTGTGAAAAAAAATTATATGGTGATGTATCGCGACATTTCAGCCCACAAGACGTTATCGATACTCTTGCACAAAGTATGGATTATTTTTCAAATACAAAACATCTAAATTCCCTGAACTGTCCGGGAGGCAGACACACTCTGTCAGTTTAAATCTAGACTAAAGACGCATTTTTTTAATCTTGCATACACTACACTTCCATAATATTAATCCTCAAAGGATTTAGGCGGCATTATTTAGATCAACCGGAACCAGGAAAACATCCAACAACAAATGATGTACTTGGTGCATCAAAGAATGCAGAACAGTACTCTACTCTCAGCCAGTCTTGTCTCTTTGTTCCAAGGTTACCGCAGGATGCAGTTCATGCCCAGACCTGATGGCAGAGCTGAGAATGGGAAGCGATGACCTGACAAGAGCTGAAATGATAGAGCTGGATAAAGGACGCGGCAACTTGACACAATTTTTCTACAACACTTCAAATGCTATTAAATTGTTAATGATAATCTTAAATCTATAACTTACCTTATTCGTGAGTTTATTTATTTTTTATTTAGCCTTGTTGTGCAAGCACTGTTGAGCTTGTGCAGAGGCAGCAGCTTTTGCCAGAGGGGAACAGGAATCCCCTGGTTGGGCCTGGGTTCTCCTGAGTTTTTTTTTTACCTCATACAACTTAGTAATGGGTTTCATCTGTTAATCATTTAAATAATATATGATATCGTGAATATCACAGAAGTAAACAAATAATACCTGACTCGTTCAGAAGTGTCATCGCCACCTGTCTTCTGTACTCTTCAACCCCAGAGGGGTCATTCTGCATACTTATAATGTTATATATGAGAAAGTTTCATAAATTCCAAAAAGAGAATATATTCAAAACAACCTTTATTTTCACATGAAAAATAAATGGCCCATATGGCCAGTCTGTGATATATTTTTCAAAATGTATTCAAATATTGATGTCGGAGATTCTGTGAGCCTGTGAGTAAACAGTGCTCATTAACAGCTGTTTAAGCTTTAGCCTCGCTTGAGATAAATAAATGCTTGGACCCGGAAACGGTATTCCTTATGCCACCACTAAACAACAAAGTAGACACAGAATGGTAGACACAGAATGATAAACAAAAAGTGTTTTTACTGTGTTTTTACTGTTAGGACAAATATTCCACAGGAGGAAACATCCTTCTGTAGTGTGTGTGGTTTTGTGTTGGCTGTCCACCTGGAAACTTGGCACCCACGTTTTCTGATGAAGGCCCTGAAAGGCAATATGGAAATGGGTGTTTCTCAATCAGCTCCCTAGTCCCTGAGGTTGTGAATCAGTATATTGTGTACACGGATTCGGACACTATGGACCCCAGTTCAGTTCACATTGGGGCACTGTAAACCCATTTTCCTGTGAGGACACTGAGTGAGTGCGTTGTAACGTGACTTCACAGCTGGTAATTACAAACATAACATAATCTCTCATTATATAAAACTTTAATTTACTATCATTTTTTTGTTACATATGTGTTTACAAGTTTGGTTCAATGTTAAATTCAACTGTTAAATAAATTACACAGACACAAAAAAACGGTAGATTGTGTTCACTGCCTGACTAGCAATGTGTGTTTACACATTCAACAAAATAAATGCTTTCAAAAGTTCAGTTGCATTTCATTAAGTTTATTAAATTAGCTTGTGCCATTTTGGTTAAAACGGATTTGGTTACACGTGATTGGGATGTGTGATATAGGGGGATGGGAAGAATATTAAAAATAATAAAAAAAAACATTATTACAGTATTGTATTTTTTGCAATGTAACATTTGAAGGTATAAAGTATTCATTTTGTGATGATTTAATCACATGTCAAAAAATGAGGTCAGAGAGGTCCAGATAGTTTTTAAATGCTCATAAAAAAATACAAAACATACATTAAACTGTTTTCAAATCTTTAAAAAGAAGTTACTATCAATTACAATGAAGTTAACAAAAGCAAACACAGAACGTTGCCCTAATGTTGGTTTCCATTTGGTTATTATTGGGAACCAAAAAAGAACGTTCTAAAAACGTTCCATACATAATTTGGATACATGTAAAGCTAAATAAAAATGTTGTCACTATTTTCAGAAAGTGAAACCCATATATTATATAGATTCATTACACATAGAGTGAATTATTTAAAGGCTTTATTTTGATAAATGTGATGATAATGGCTAACAGATAATGAAAACCAGTGTCTCAGAAATCAGCAAATTATCTCAAAACACCTGCAAATGTTTCCTGAACCTTTAAATAGTCTCTCAGTCTAAATGGTGCTCTTCAGGATAAGACATAGAAGACATTAGATGTCAAAAGAATGAATATAGAGAACCATAAGGCTATTCTGTGTAAAACAGTGGAAGGTAACAGATTGTTTTAGCCCGTTACAGTGCATCGTGAGATATGGTGACCTGCTGTAGGACTGCACGCTTTCGTTTCTGTTGCGTCTCCCCTCATATTGATTAAATATCGGGAAAATGATCAGAAAATGATGTATCGGTCAATCTCTACTTATTTGAGAACCCTTGTTCTGTTTTCAGTTTTCTTTAGTTATACAACCTCCTTGAAGCTGAATTTCCGAAGATGAGGTCCCTTACTAGATGAGGTCACTTATTGGAGGGTGGCTGCTTTATAAGGCACCAGGTACACTGTACACTGTAAAAAACGATTCTGGACGGTGTTAAATACAACCCATTAAAATCAGTTAAAATGTAGCTTAAAATATTGGTTAGAAAATAAAATATATTTAAATAGGTACATTCTACCTACACTACCTACTTTATATTGACAAATAATGGGAACTTAAAAAAACAAGGTAAAATTTACCAGAAAATATTAGCTATGAGACTGCGGAGGCCGCATGCATCAACGCCCCGGCGGGAAATCAGGAGTCACGTGACGCATCCTCTTCAGATTCGATGACAGGATTTGTGGAGCCTACGGTAAGTTTTAGTTCAACTTCTTTATATCATCATTTAAGCAAATGTGTACTAACTTAAATGTTAGCTCTACCTTCATTTTCTTCTTTGGGTTTAAAAAAAGTTACGACTCTGTGTAATACCCCTATTTTCTCGTCGCCACAGGCTGACAGGGCCTAATTTAAGTAATGTAACGTTATATGTGGTGATTAAGGAGTGGGTTTATATATAATGTATGTATCCTCATTGGAGGCTGAGCCCCCTAATAGTGAAAACCTTGAATCGCCTCTGCCTGTAACGTTAGGCGATTCGTACAGCGAAAAAAATGCGTGCCGCCTCAGACTCTCGCCAAAATTATGTCGGGTGCATTCAACAGACTGTCATTTATATATGCAGATGCTGCATAACTCCACAATGGTGGCGCTGTGTTGTTATCAGCACCAGTGAGGCGCTGACGAGTTGCAGAAAAAGACCTATAAGAAGCCGTATCAGCTGTAATTCACAATTGTTCATGTGAATCTTCTTACTTTCTTTTGCACCCAAGTACGTTCAATTTCTTGAAAAGGTTTCTTACATTAAACTGCTGTAGATCATTATAATGTTTAAACCTTGGCACTTAGCTTGTTTTTTTTCTGATTGTCTAGCATTAGATAATGTAGGTGGTGACTATCGTGGATTTGTAATGGAGACAGCACTCACAACATAAGAGGATATGTGAATACTGTTTATTTAACTAATGTGGAAATTGACATGCATTTTGTTTTTATTTTTAACTGGTAGGAGAAATTCAGAAGCAAACAAACCATTAAATGAAAGTGCTGGTGATGCATAATCCCAAAACTGAGCTGATGTGTCTATAGTAATGGAAGGCAGCCAAGTTTTGAGCCAGTGTGGAATCAGAACCACAGCATGCATACTGTTGATGGGAATGAACTATGCACTGAACATAGAGTATCCTAGAAACCTGAAGTACAGTTTTGAAATGTTCAAAAAGCTTTTTTGGAACTTGATGGAGCAAACTCCCTCAAGAAGGTCCAAACCCTTAAACGTAAGATTAGGGAATACGCTTTTTTTATTGTACATTTGCTTTAGCCAACAAAGACATTTTTGGATGGAAAATGTTCAAGAATAACAACGATGACTTGTATCTCAATTGAAATTGATGTTAAGAATAAGAATATTTCTATGAATGTATATTTTGACATCCAGCGGAAACTATTTATATTTTATTTAAATAAGTTTGCAATAGTTCTGTGTCACTTGAATTTGAATGTAGACGGCTCTTTTGCACTTGCATTAGTGTTTAATGTTTAAAAGATGAAATGATTGTGTCAGCAGTCCATGTTTATTTTGAAATGTGAGGAGTAATTTGTAGAAGTGATGTGGTATGTTATTAGAAATTGAGTGTAAGAGGATTTCAGTGTTTACAAAATAAAGTGTTCATTGTAATGTTTTTATTGCAATGACCTTTCACCGTTTTTAAGTGAATTCAACCATCTCTTAATGAGTAACATTAAATTATTTATATTGGCTATATATTACTAATAATAATTAGGTAGAAGAGCAATACCTGCTGTCAAAGGGTAAACAATACCCGATTTTATTAAGTAATTACTTGTATAATATATTAGGTAAAATTGATCCAATTTAATTTAGTTTGTTATAACTTATAAATTTAGGTACTCTTTACTCAAAAATATGGGGTAGAATATACTCCTTTAAAGTGAGTGCAAATTGTTACCTCAATTTTATTGAGTAGATTTTATAGGTTGTTTTTTACAGTGTACTGTCAACCAGAACAGAAACAAACATGTGAATAGCTGTGTACAGGTTACTGCAAATTGGAAGTCATTTCAATGAATAATTATAATTGAACATTTCTCTTTGCATTCCAACCTTAGAGCCTAGGCTACATCCCATTTTTACAGTAATGCACTGGCAAGTGTTGATAGAATGTGGGTAAGAAGACACTTCAGTGAAAATCATAATGTAATGAGGTGAGAGACACGACACAGGCAGAAGGGTGATACGAACAACCCCAGTGGGGCATTTATTGCACAACTCAACAATAAACAATAGAAAAGGTGTCACCCGGGTCGCTCGTAAAATATAAAGTCCACCAGTCCGTGCTCGTGCAGGTAGGTCATTCTAATTCATGTCTCCCTCGCTGTCCCCTCACAGACCCCGGCTGGAATGCCGGAACGGACCCCGACTGGAATGCCGGAACAGACACCGGCTGGATGGCTGGAACAGACACCGGCTGGATGGCTGGAACGGTCACCGGCTGGATGGTTGGAGCGGACACCGGCTGGATTGCTGAACTGGACACGGACTGGAATGCTGGCTGGGCAGCGCTCTCTGGTGGCTGCTGGACCAGGCTTGGTGCCGGCTGCTGGACCGGGCTGGGTACCGGTTGCTGAGGGGACCCGACGGCCGAACTGGCCGATCGGACCGTACTGCCCATACGCCGCCCCTCAAAAAATCTTTGGGAATTGGAACAACAGGAACTGCCCCAGTTGCCTCTTCTTCTTTAGCCGACCCACCCGTCTGGTGGTCGGCTGGAGGAATGAGGTGAAGGGCGCGTCTGGCTCTGGGTTGGAGGCCTCAGAAGAGGACCCCCAGGATTCCTGTTTCCCCTTTTGCCACCGAGGTCCGTCAGCGGCGGAGGGACTACAGGAGGTGAGAAGGAGGACGGTGTGGAATTCCCCAAGGTGAGAGTACCCACCACATGGTCCTCTGGGATGGACCCAAATAGCTGGGAGAGGAGTCTTTGTAACACCCCTCTCGAAGCTGCAGCCGTTCCACTAACTGTGGGAACGGCTGATAAACCAACTCATCCCGCTCATGAAAATATGGTGGGTTGTCCATCCCAGGCATTAGGTAGCCACTCACCAGCACCTCGGGGACTGATGCCCTCCTGGCGTCAACCTCCTGAGCATAGTCCTGCAGAGGCCTATTGCACTGGGCTGAGAACGGAAGAAAGATCTTACTTAACATACAGATAACAATATGTCCATTTAAATGGGAAATTGTCAAATCTCACGCAAGTAAATTATGGATTACCTCAGGGATCGGTTTTAGGGCCCTGTTTTTTCCATATACATGTATACAGTGTATCAAAGACATAAAACATTGGATGACTAGTAATTTCCTTCTTTTAAACTCTAGCAGAACAGAAATTTTACTTATAGCACCAAAAACATTCACATTACATCACATTACAACCAATCACGCTCTCTAAGATCTCAAAACTCAGGATTTTTGGTAACACCTAGAATAACTAAATCCACCAAAGGGGGTCGAGCTTTCTCATACGTAGCACATAAAGTCTGGAATAGCCATCCTGATACTATTGGAGGGTCAGACACACTCTCTTAATTTAAATTAGACTAAAGACACATCTTTTCAGCCAAGCTTTCACTTAATGCATAGTAAACGAACAGCAGCTACGCTAATTATTCTCTTTCTGCCTCCGCCTCGGGATGCCCATTCTGAGGAAGGAAGAAATTCAGTCAGGTCCAGATGATCGGTATATGCCCATCCCCAAATAGAGATTACGTCAGCTACAGCTGCAGACTGACTGACCATCCCAGCTACATCTAAGGCAATTCCACCACCACCCAAGAGAAATACGACCATCGGACCATCGCAGCTTAGACCACTTCATCCCCAACCAAGAGCAAAGACGGACTACTTGTCACATTAATGCTGAAATTACAATACTTGGTATTTAATGCTAAACTTACATCACAGTTTGAAGTTATAGCTGCTTTCAGTAGCCCTGATTGGAGGTTCCTGGATGGGTGTTTGTGGGGAGTGAGGGGGCTCGTTGGTTGTGGTTGAGGGATTCATTTGCTGGGGCTGTGTGGGTCCCGTTTTGCCTTGTTTTGTGGTCGATATCGGACAACAGAGGAATAAAGTTACAACATCCCATTACTGTTTTCCCTGGTTGTTCCTCTGTTTTCTGGTGTCGATCGTGGAGTGGGACCGGGTTGAACCTGCACGGTTTTCGGCGAGTGGGACTTTTTGGGCTGCGAATGGTGGGCTCTTCCTTGTGGATATTTGCTCGGGGACACTGAGTGCAGCTATGACACGTCAGAGGGGATCTGGCCCTCCCGGCTGAGCCTGGTTTCTCCCAAGGTTTTTTCTCCATTAATCAATCATTGGAGTTTGGATTCCTCGCCACAGCAGGGCAGTGTTGGCTTACTCAGCGGGAGACTGCTTTTATTTATTTATTCATTAATTAGATATAATTTATTAGAATGATCTTGCTCATTCTATAAACAGCATGCACTGTGCTGTGTTTTACCTTTTTTGTGTTGTTCCTGTTTGCCCCTGTAAAGCTGCTTTGGAACAATGCACATTGTGAAAAGCGCTATATAAATAAACTTGAATTGCATATAATCCACACCCAGAGGGTTACAAAAGTGATAGAATCGAATCTGTTTTGTACAGAATTTTTCACTCCTGCAACCCACCGGCCATTTTCACAATTGCTCATAGGATTACTGGCTACGAAGAACAAAAGGTGAATGAAAGCAGCACGTCAAACCCGTTGCTTGACAAACCATGCACACTGCTTTCTATAAGTTAAGGTACACAAGACAAATGCATCGTGTTTTCTCTATGTGAAAGTAACAGAACACAGGACAATCCTTGTAGTCTCTTGTCTCCTGTGAGGCTGGGAACAGTGTTCTGTGCTGCTCTGTGCAGCCAACAACAGAACAGTAATCATGCTTTGATCTGCTTTTCTTACTTTTGCCATGGTGTCGGAACTAATTCACACATGTAGCTTGCGAAAACAAAAATGGCGGCAGAATTATGGGTGGACAACTTCAGAAAAAGGGGCGATAATTTTATAATAAGTACGGCTCCCTACGTCAGAAGGGGTGCGAAGTCTGATCGGTTCATTTTCTCACAGGCTTGCAGAGATAGGCTTTATTTGAAAGCAGGGGGGGGTGATCCTGTCCAGAATCATTATTTGTCATGTTGTTTGGAAGTCTCTTCACATTGTGATAGCAACAAAGAAGTATAAAGGTCAAATAATATTTTTATAATAATATATTATATGTTAAAGGCGTAGGACCAAAAAACATTTGCCAATCAAAACGTTCTGGGGGAATCCTGTGACTGGTCCTGTGTACATTTTCAGCCAAACAACTATACATTGAGGAAATCTAATAAAATATATGATTTAAACTATATGCTGTTTTTTGCATCCATAATGTTTTTTTGCTTCCATAATATTAGTTATGATAAAATAAACAGGCAATTTACTAGGCACTCTTTGACATCAACAGTCATCATGAAAACCTCAACAATGGTGACAATCAAACTTAAAAAAGAAAAGATAAACAGATCAACTCAAATACATGCTGGGAGTCATGAATGAGTTTTCTACTATGATGTTACCCAGCATGCATTGCAGCTTGAAGCTTTCTTTTGTTGATTGTCACCATTGTTTTTTCCATCTACACAACTTCCTTGGGACCCATCAAACAGGCACATGTCTTCTCGTATCACTGTTATGCTGACGACACCCAGATATACATCTCGTTTCACCCAGTTGATACTTGCATTACAGCCTGCCCAGAAGACATCTCTGCTTGAATGAAAGGGCATCACCTCCAGCTGAACTCTGCCAAGACAAAACTACTCGTCTTTCTGGCACACCCATGGTGCATGACAATCTCACAATCAAACTTAAGCAATACCACAATCATTCCTTCAAAAAGAGCCAGGAAACTCGGTGTCATATTTGATCAACAGCTGTCCTTCAATGATCATATTGCAAAGACAACGCGGTAATGCTAATATCCCTTATTAACATTAGAAAGGTTAGACACTTTCTCACTGAGCATGCGGCGCAACTCCTTGTCCAGGCCCATGAAATCTTAAGGTTGGTCTAGTGCAATGCTCTTCTTGCTGGTCTTCCTGCAAAGGCTATGAAACCGCTCCAGCTTGTTCAAAATGCAGCAGCACACCTAATCTTCCAACAGCCAAAACGGGCTCATGTGACACCCATTTTCATTTCTCTCCACTGGCTACCCCTTGAAACTCGTATCAGATTCAAGTCACAAATTTCTGTCTACATGACTATCACTGGATCTGCACTGTCAAACTTTCACACCCTCCCACACACCTACACCCCACAAAGAACACTGTGTGAAGCAAACAAGCGCCGTCTTGTATTTAGGCATGGGCCGATAACCGTTTTCAAGGTATTCCGTGGCTTACAAAATTGCGCTGAAAAAAACCATCAAAATCCCTTTATACCTGTTAAACTTCAGGTTCCTTTCGAACACGCAGTTTCTTTCTGTGTTTTGGATTACGCTTAAATCAAATCAGAAATAGGTTGGCTGTTGTGAGATAATTCTTCTGCAGATTTGGGAGCACAAGAACTGTGCACTTAACCCTAAGCCTTCTCCTTCTTTTGGTTCAATGACCGTTCACTCTGTAGGAGTATTACCGCCACCTACTGTATATCTAGCGCACAAGGGTGATGAATCTGTTTTGTTACAACAACAAAAAATTGCCCCATTCATCTCAGAGCCCAAGCTTCAGCTGGCGCTGCATGTTCAGCTCCTCCAGTTTCCGCACTGGTCTCCTCAACCTCTTAGATGGGCAGAAGCATTGACTCTAAGCCTACAGAACACTGTAAGCTCTTGACTGTCTGCGTAAAGTTGTAGAGGGCCTACTGTAAAACACAATGGTGGAAACCGGCAGCAGAAAATGCATTTCGAGGTAGCGTGGCCGAGCGATCTAAGGCGCTGGATTTAAGCTCCTTTGGAGGCTGGAAGAGCCTCAACTCTAGACCCCGGCTCTTGATGTCCATTGTGAGATTGGACGGGAGCCGATCGGGGCTCTAGCTGTCCATTATGAGATTGGAAGGGAGCCAATCGCGTCGCGGGATGAGAATGGACAGCGACCACGCCCATTGTCAGATTGATTACGAGCGCAGGTAGCGGATTCATCAAAGTAAGTATGTTTTAATCTTAACACTATGTTCTTAATAAGTCATTAAGTCGTGAAGGATTTAATCATTTAATCAGTTAGGTAATTACATTTAATCATTTAATTAGTTTTGTCTTATTGAGAGGTGAAGTCATAATATTGTGAGTGTTTCAATACATGCATTTGATACCCAAACTATCTGCTGATATTGATGTGCTTGCAGCAGGGGAATGCGAGTGTGTGGGGGAGAGGGGGCATCTTTGGCTGCAGTTGTGTAAAAGGGGGGGAGATATTTGGAATGTTGTTTTTTCTTTAGGAATGTTTTCCAGGAACCAAAAAGGATACAGCAGGAGTTGATTGGTGGAGAGAGGACAAAAAGCAGAACTTGATGATTGGTGGAAACAAGGGAGACCCTCCCCCTGCAGAAGAGAGATCGTCGAGACATACCATATATTTGTGTGATGAGGTTTTTTCTGGGTGGTTCTTTGTGAGACGTTGTTTTTTAGAGAACCCAGCGCTGTACTTTGATACTTTCTCACCAATAAACTTCAATACTTGTTAGAGATTACCTTCATTCAATTTTTTAACATGCAGGACGCTTTTAAAGTCCAACAGTCGTTCCTTGTTTTAATCAGTCACAAAATGTGGTTTCGTCTAGTGTCTCTCCGCGATTGGGTGCTTTTGCGAAATGACGTGAGCGGGTAACGGACAATGAAGCATCAAAGTAAATCGTAAAAAGCTTTTTTCCTCTTCTGTTTATATTTTTTATATTTAAAACATTTGTTGTGTTTTAATCCGTCACTAATAAAAAATGACAAATAAGGTTTGTCGAGTGCTTCCCTAAAGCAACGGGTAATGTTAACTTCGGCTAACGTCACTTTGTTTACAACACATTGTAAGGGAAACATTACATTAACTTTATGTAAAACTTTTCTTTCGTGATAAATTATTATGAATCCGTGTTATGACGCCTTCGTTTCGTTCTTCACGCCGTAATTTCGATTTTGTGCTTATTAACTGTGGTCGGTTTATAACGACTTGTCTGTAATCCTACATGTTATACCTAATTTATTTATCTCGAAGTTCGTTTTGACAAAAAATAAACGATATTCGTAAACGTAGTCATCCCTTAAGAAATGTACCATGGTTTTACTAGAGTAAACGTTTGTTAGCCATACTTTTTGCATATTAATAACCTTTTAAATAATTACCATTAGTTTAACCACAGTTTTACAGGAAATGTTATGGTTAAACTATGGTTAGATTAGCAAAACCTTCTATTTGTGGGTGCAATCTAATCTTTCTCTTTTGTTATGAAATCAGGGGTACCATAATTAAGTTAGCTTCAGGTTGTAATTGAAATACAAGTTTTTATGGTTTAAACCTTACATTTGAATGAAATAATAATACTAGTAATCAGTGTATTTATCCAGTACCTGCAAGAATGAACCCTTTTGCTTTTATTCCCATGTTATGCTTAGATGACCACTAAACCAAAGAGTCACAAGAGTATGGGAGATGGTGAGTGGATGGCCAGGTTGAGGACTTTTGCCAGTTCTCGGGTTCTGGACTTCTGGATGAGGCATTAGATCAGCCCCAAGACAGAAAAAAATGGCATGACCTCTATCAGAGGGTAAACCACATTTACCTGTATCTATTAGATCGCGTGTAATATGGAGGTGGGTTCGAATCCCACTTCTGACATTGCTTTGCATACACTGGAGACAGACGCCAGGCTAAGGCGCTGCGTTCAGGTCGCAGTCTCCTCTGGAGGCGTGGGTCCGAGTCCCACTTCTGACATTGACATTGCTTTGCATACACTGGAGACAGACGCCAGGCTAAGGCGCTGCGTTCAGGTCGCAGTCTCCTCTGGAGGCGTGGGTCCGAGTCCCACTTCTGACATTGACATTGCTTTGCATACACTGGAGACAGACGCCAGGCTAAGGCGCTGCGTTCAGGTCGCAGTCTCCTCTGGAGGCATGGGTCCGAGTCCCACTTCTGACATTGACATTGCTTTGCATACACTGGAGACAGACGCCAGGCTAAGGCGCTGCGTTCAGGTCGCAGTCTCCTCTGGAGGCGTGGGTCCGAGTCCCACTTCTGACATTGCTTTGCATACACTGGAGACAGACGCCAGGCTCGGCTTTACATGGAAACGGCCGTGCGCTAATTTATGTCAGACAGTGTAAAGGTTCCAATCCACATCTGCCTTGAAGTTGCTAGTGATCCTCTGAAGGACTTGATTACCAGGCACAGGTTTGTTCCAGAGAGCGTGAGTTCTGTCAGCCCCTTTGCCTGCTGTCGATCTGCATTCTTCCTGTACACCCTGAGGGAGGGCCAGTGGCGCAATGGATAACGCGTCTGACTACGGATCAGAAGATTCTAGGTTCGACTCCTGGCTGGCTCGTTGCCCCTCCGCTCCTTTTCGTGCCACGAGGGCTTCCGCTAACAAGGCCCAAAAATAGCTCAGACGACAGACGGTATCCGGGCCTTCGATAGCTCATTTGGTAGAGCGGAGGACTGTAGGCATCTCACTGGTCATCCTTAGGTCGCTGGTTCGAATCCGGCTCGAAGGAAGCGTCTTTTTAAGCCTTGGAGATCTTCAAATGCCATTATTTTCAAACTTCCACGAAAACAACCAGAGGGCGTCCAAAAGCTCATTCCCTGACGGGAATCGAACCCGGGCCGCGGCGGTGAGAGCGCCGAATCCTAGCCCCTAGACCACCAGGAATTACACGCTCGCGAATGCTCCTACGCGGGAGCGTGCAATATGTGTCTCCTTAATAGAGCCACTCTGTCAGTTCAGAAGAATTGCCCTACACGCTGCCCCGTGTGAGGCTCGAACCTTCAGATTAAGAGACTGACGCGCTGCCAAACTTCGCCAAAGAGGCGTGCCACAACACGGATCAGTAAACAGCAAACGTCAAAAGTGAAAAGACCAGGCCTCTTGTTGATATAACAGGGAAGCTATCCATTTAGTTTCGGCCAAACGTGTATGTTGGAAGGGAACTGCACATATAAACAGGCTGCGAGAGTTCTAATAATGGATATTCTTGCTTGTGACCATGATGTGATACAATCTGAGAAAATGTAGGAATCTGCTGTGCGCTACACTCTTTGGAAGCGTCCGCCGGACGCAGTGGTGCAACTCTGGTCTGACCGTTTTCATTTCAGTGACAGAATAGCCTGATATTTCGGCATGCAATGTTTTATAAAAATAAAAGTAACAACTACCACAAAAATACAAAACTTTTATTAAATCTGTTCATCAATTCCATATGAGTTGTGAAAGCCCAATTAGTGCATCGCATAAGGAGCAGGACTTAGTTTAAATGACTGTAGGGTTTCAACTTTTTTATGAAACAGGTAAAGGATGGAAACTCCTTGGGATCATGAAGCCATACACATAGCACTTACCGTGAATGAGGGCTGTTCAATTAAAGCGGTCAATATTCTTTTTTTGAAGTAAAATCTACTGAACATACAAACAAAGTGTGACAATTTAAATGGATTCATCGCGAGCAAATTACTGACAAAGCTACTAAAAATGACGCCATTCCATGCCATTTATACCAGAACACATTCTAAATTATCTTCCGAATTAAAACAGGGTTCATTAGGAAATGCTCTTAACAGGCTGATCATGCATTTTGTTTAATATATATAATTCTTGCAAAAAAATAGAAACAAGACCTCATGGTTTATAAATAAGCATCAAATCGAAGAGTGAAGTGTCAAAAAGTGAGGAGGAAAGGTCCCCTCTATCTAGGAATTGCGCTCCTGGCAGGACGTTATTTCTAAATGGCCTGTGTGCCATTTAAGGGTCATTGCGAAAGTCGTGTCTGCACGGTTGCTGCATCCTGCACTGTCAGGATGGCCGAGCGGTCTAAGGCGCTGCGTTCAGGTCGCAGTCTCCTCTGGAGGCGTGGGTTCGAATCCCACTTCTGACATTGCTTTGCATACACTGGAGACTCCAGGCTAAGGCGCTGCGTTCAGGTCGCAGTCTCCTCTGGAGGCGTGGGTTCGAGTCCCACTTCTGACATTGCTTTGCATACACTGGAGACTCCAGGCTAAGGCGCTGCGTTCAGGTCGCAGTCTCCTCTGGAGGCGTGGGTTCGAGTCCCACTTCTGACATTGCTTTGCATACACTGGAGACTCCAGGCTAAGGCGCTGCGTTCAGGTCGCAGTCTCCTCTGGAGGCGTGGGTTCAAGTCCCACTTCTGACATTGCTTTGCATACACTGGAGACTCCAGGCTTGGCTTTACATGGAAACGGCCGTGCGCTAATTTATGTCAGACAGTGTAAGGGTTCCAATCCACATATGCCTTGAAGCTGCTAGTAATCCTCTGAAGGACTTGATTACCAGGCACAGGTTTTGTTCCAGAGAGCATGAGTTCTGTCAGCCCGTTTGCCTGCTGTCAATCTTCCATGTATGCTAATAGACAATTTACAAAACATCCTCCAGCCGTTGAGATATTCCACACTTCCTTACAGTGTCACAATGGGATCTGTCCTCGATCATTTTCTCTCTCTGTCTTTCTCTCTACACACCATAGTCCCTTTGGCACAGATATTACTGTCCCCATTGGAGATACAACTTGCGGAACAGTATCCATACTCATGATTAACTTATCTGTGCGATTATCAGGATTGGAACAATGTATTGGAGAGCGCCATTTCTGTACGTCTAGAAGCAGAGTAACTGCAGACAAAACACAATCTACATAATATTCTAACTTCGGCACCTTTACATCAAGTCTAGTAGAATGGGAACTATGTGGTAATAGAGTACATACATAACAATTACCTTTCATGTCATTTGTCTTTACCGTGTAATTTGCCAATCTCCACCACATGTTTGTGGCATATGAATGTGGTGGATCGTCATGGTCCAACCATGAATCATCCTCATCTAATATTTTAATTGCTTGTGCACCGGCTAGTATCAATACCAGACATATGATTGACATATTGGACAATTTGGACCCAAATGTATAACAGGGGAACCTTCAGAGGTGATCGGGAAACTATAAATGGGACAAAATTTGTCCAGGCCCTATGTTCTGCTAACAGATGGCCCCCTTAACCCACTTTCGTTACAGCGAAAACTACAGCTGGCCCAAGATATCTCGGTTCACCCACGGCGACTTGTTTCAGGACTCCGAATCAGCACCTGTTGGCCTGGAACGAAATTATGGGTGGGCTTATCTGATGGAATAGGGAGAGAAAGAGAAACATCAGCACACACAGAATTCAGTTTATCAATACGGGAAATCACGTGGTCATCCAGGATCACCTCCATGTCTCCTAGGGAAGAAACGCCTGCGCGACCTTTGACCCAAGGGGTCGGGAAAGGTCTACCCATTAAAATTTCAAATGGTGAGTATTTTGTCGATGAGGATGGGGTCATTCTCATTTCTGCCAATACGGCTGGTAGCACATCTGGCCATTTCCTGCCTGTTTCCATACATGTTTTCGTGATCTTATCTTTGATTGTTCGGTGCGTTCGTTCCACCACCCCTGTGGCTGGTAGGGTATATTATAGTACAGGGGTTCTCAACCTTTTGCAAGCTGGGCCCCCCCAAAGCTGGTTCATTGCAGTTGGAGCCCCAGTGTCCCCCCCCGGCCGGGCGGCTTTTATCTTTAAGGCCCACATTATTATTATTATTATCCTCAGTAGCGTGAGGTAGGCCTATTATCATTACTAGGCTATTGCTATATAATTATATGAGGTTACATGCTTTATTGTTGTTCTTGTTATTATTATTATTTAACATCAGTATAGGCCTATTATCATTACTAGGCTATTGCTATAATTGGGAATTGGCACCAGAGCTCTGATATTAATGAATGCTTTATTATTGTTATTATTACTAGGCCTAATAGTAGGTATCATCTGCATTTTGTAACAGAAGCTTGCAGGTACGTGATGTTAATGCGAGACCTGAACCTGCTTTGCCTTGCAAAGATCCCCAATTCTTGGCTCAATGTTTGATATACATAGTCTCAAATCATCCTCGATTTGTGCACAATTGCGGTATTTCGTTTTGAGTGCAGTCATTTTTGAGAATCCTGCCTCACACAGATATGTCGACGCGAAAGGAAGGAGAATCTTCAAGGCGACGTCACAGAGTTCAGGATATTCCTGCATCAATGCTGCCCAGAATGACGACAGAGGGCAGGAGTTAAAGAGTTCCTTCAGTCTACTGTCATCTTCAGCTCAATAAGCTGTTCCTGCATATCAATTGATAGCTTGTTCTGCTGTGCACACAAACAGATCTCGAACCCACGCAAAAGAGCAATAATCCTCTTTAAAGTTACGTCGCAAATTGTTTCTCATTGCTGACAGGTGCTCAGACGCTGATTGAAATAGGGATGAGAAATCGTTGTGACGTGCCTACATCAGTGATAAAGTCTGCAGGGCTGGGAAACATGTCGCAGTTCCCTCCAACTGATGCGACCATGCCAGAGGTCTAGTTTTTGTGTGAAGGCGTTTGCACTTTGTCTGCAAGGAGCAAAACATGAGTTCCGCAGCCTTGCAAAGACAGGTTGAAGCCGTTCACGCGGTCAAATATATCGACCAAATAGGACAGAGACGCAAACCACATAGTGTCATCCAGATGCTTCGGCAGATCTGATTTGATTTCTGTCAAAAACCACTACACCTCCTCTCGCAGCTCATACAACCGCTGTAGCACCTTCCCCCTGGAGAGCCAGCGAACTTCAGTGTGCAGAAGCAGCTGTTCGTGCCCTGACCCCATCTCCTGGCAGAGGACCCCAAACAAGGCGAGAGTTTAACGGCCGTGATTTGATAAGATTTATAATTTTTCACGGATTGGTTCAGCACGGAGTCAAAAAGAACCGACATTTTTTTAGCAGCTAGTGCTTCGCGATGGACCATGCAATGTGTCCATTTCACAAGTGGAGCTACTTGCTGAAACCGAGCAGCTAGGGCCACCCTCACGCCCCGTCATTGCCTGCGCACCATCCGTGCATAGGCTAACGCATCGGTCCCAAGCCAAACCATTTTCAAGGATAAAAATATTAAGGACATTGAAAAATGGCTTCTCCTGTAGTGTGCAACTGAAGAGGCCGGCAAAACAGGACATCCTCCTCAATCGCCTCAATCCTCCCGCAGATACCTGACATAGCTGAGGAGCTGTGCCTGCCCAGCAATATCAGTGGATTTGTCCGGCTACAGCGCGTAGTAATATGGGATCAGAATTGTTTCATTATTCTGTATAAATAAACTACGATTCGCAAATAAATATAGACAATTTCACAAACATTTTCTAAATACACATATGCGCAAAAAGCGAACCATAAATACATGTTTGACGTTCCACAAAAGTAATGGAATTCACAAATAAATACAATGAGATTTGCAAATAAAAAATATTTAGAAATGTTTTTTAATTATATTTATTTGTAGATCGCCTTCTTCACATTTGTGGATCGCTTTCTACACATTTGTGAATCGCTGCACGCATTTGTGGATCAGTGTGCGCATTTGTGGATGGCTCTCTGTGCATTTGTGGATTTTGAAACATTTCTAACGTCAAATCGTGCGCACAATCCACAAATAGCCCACTATCTACGCAAGCCAATCGGTTAACTTCCGCTTTTGATTAGATTAGATTAGATTCAACTTTATTGTCATTACACATATACAAGTACAGTGTAACGAAATGTAGTTTAGGTCTAACCAGAAGTGCAATTAGCAAGTGCAGGATATACAGTGTGAATAAATACAGAATACAATATTAGGGAAAATACTATACAATGGCCATGTACTATGAAAATATGACAGTCGGTATGTACTATGAACAATATAGACAATATAGACTGTGAACATTAATGTACAGGTGGTTATGAACAGATAACAATATAGACTATACAATAGTGCAAGTGACTTGAGTGTGCATTAGTTACAGACATTAGCTATTAAAGTTTACAGTGCAGTACATGAGTTATTGAAGTTATAGTGCAATACATGAGTAGATGCAGTTATACATTACAGTGCAGTAGATGAGTTAGTGCAGTTATTGAGGTTACAGTGCAGTAGATGAGTTAATGCAGTTATTGAAGTTACAGTGCAGTAGATGCGTTAATCCGGTTATTAAGGTCACAGTGCAGTAGATGAGTTAATGCAGTTATTGAAGTTATAGTGTAATAGATGAGTAGATGCAGTTAGTTATGCAATAGATGCAGTTAAGCAATAGATGAGTTACAGTGCAGTAGAGAAGTTGGTGCAGTTATTGAAGTTACAGTGCAGTAGATGAGGTAATGCAGTTATGAACGTTACAGTGCAGTAGATGAGGTAATCTAGTTATGAGAGTAGTCCATTAGTGCAAATGAGCATTCAGTGTAATATTCCTGGTGTGCAAGTGAGCAGTATAGAGTGCAAATGATGCTGTGTGTGTAAACAGTCCAATAGAGCAGATACATGAAGTACTGGTGTATACAGTTCAGTCATGTATGGCAGCCCTGTAGTGCAATGTAAACAATGTAATAGCACATTGTTTACATTGCGCAGGCCGCGTTCTAACTTCAGCCAATCACGTTTTGCTATGCACTAAGATTCAGGTAGCTAACGTTTTGCTATGCACTAAGATTCAGGGAGCTAACATGGCGACTAGTGGCGGTCTAAAATCTGTGTTATACTAAGAAATGGTAATTGCCTCTTGTTTATACTATGTAATGATCGCTTGTGTTCATATACATTGTCCGCATTGTTACATATATGCTGTATTTAAACGTGTATGACTTGATAACAGCGTGCACGGACTGGAGTGGAAAATCCCGGTGACTAGGGAGTCTGGTCTGATTTGGTCTGCTGCCAGCCGTTTTATTGTGTTTATGTACCAAAGGGCTAAATTCCGATTTTTTTCAACTGTCGGTGTACTACCAGTATAACGATGGCAGAATTAACGTGAGGGGAATCATCAGCATTGTGAATTTCTATGTCATTCATAATTCAAAATAAAACGTAATTTCTACAGTCATCTCGGCTTATCCCATTCCTGAATGATCTCTGCTGCTATCGCTACACTGTTCTGTTTACTGTCTAACTCTTTGCCATGACAAAAACTATAAAATACCTGTTATATACATTTACAATAGCAAGCGTAGTCTTTAGTGGCAGCAGCGTAAGTAGACTATATTGCAAGATTATCATGTGGGATAAGTCTGTCCACAATTCCCCACATAGAAATACTGTAGTAGTATAATACATTTACTAAACAGCTCACATAAAGTGACAAGACACAGGTAACAAAATAATAAAAAATGAATATGTAATAGACAATACACATATGAAAAAAACTAATACATGTCAAAAGAGAACCGGATGCTATATTTTATGCATGTGCCATATATACAAGTTATTAGATGCTATAAAAATTGTTTAAGGTAATGGGATAGCTATATTATATATTAAATCAGTAACATATGTATAATAATAATAAATGTGTGAGTGAGTAGTTTAGTATTGCACATATGTATTGCACAGTGGGGAGAACATTTAACTGTTTAACTGTTCATGGGTAGATGGCCTCTGGAAAGAAACTTGTCTTTTGTTTGGCTGTTTTGGTGCTCTGTAGCGATGACCAGACGGCAGCAGTTCAAAGAGATAGTGTGCTGGGTGTGAGGGGTCTAGCGAGATCTTGCGAGCCATTTTATTCGCTCACTCTGGATGAGTAAAGTTCTTGCAGTGATAACAGTAGAGGTCTACCAGAGATTCGATCAGCAGTCCGAAATATCCGCTGTTGTATTCGGAGTTTGTATGTGTCCCGATCATGTTCACTGAAATTGAGAGAGAATAGGCTATGTCGCCTCTATATGCAGCAAGTTTTAAATGACTTCATCGATCAACACAAAATTACAATGCTAGAGCACTTAAATTAACTTGAATGTTTAGCAATCTTTAAAAGTGCGTCTCTTGATGTACACGACGTGGAAGAGCCCTTTTTTTGTTAACAGACTGATTCGAGCCTACCTGAGCATGCTTGTTTTTTCTAAACAAAATCAAGTAAAACAAAATAATTGCCTTTTAATTGCAGGTCACTGGCATTGTAAACCAAAACAACCGATCCCGTCATCCCGGGACAACCTTCCGCATATTTTCAGGGATCTCTGTATGAAAATGGCTTTACTGAAATGCCCAGTAATATCCAGTGCCTTTTGTGCATTTGTTTGGAGAACTCATTCATTTGAACAATTGGGTTCAATTCATTTTTATTTTTAAAAAGTTGTGTTGCCTCCCTTGCAATCTTAATGCCCCCGTTGTGCTTTTATTTGCCATAAATAATGGAAATAAACAGTATTTTAAAGCAGTCCTATATGTCATTTAAAAGGTAGCAATATATACATAACTTTAACCCAACAATAATTATTTATTAGCACCAGGTAAAATGGAGACGTTTATCGTTTAACACGCTTCTGAAAGCACTGGCACGTCCATTATTATTAACTACAGTAAATTGATTATCTGCAGTTGTAGCCTATACCAATATTTACTAAGGTAAGGTTTGAAAACAAAAATTGTATAGGCTTACATCATTTACTTTTGGGGTTGAATTTAAGAATATATTGTGTGCACAGATCATAGTAAAATAATCAACATCCTTTGTTAGGGCAGAGAGTTAGACAGTAAACAGAACAGTGTAGCGATAGCATCAGAGATTATTCAGGAATGGGATAAACCGAAAAAAAATTTGAATTATGAATGACATAGAAATTCAAAATGCTGATGATTTCCCCCACATTAATTCTGCAATCATTATACTGTACACCGACAGCTGCAGTGCGCATTGCAAACTCTGCGAAACTTGACAGGAGGCACGCGCCGAGTGTTTGGATCGAAATAGCTGCTTAACCATGCAGTAACAGATTACCTTTGATTGAATGCCAAAATCGGAATTAAGCCCTTTGTACATAAACACAATAAAAAGGCTGGCTGGATAACCAAATCAGTACCGACTCCCTAGTCACCGGGATTTTTCACTCCAGTCCGTGCACGCTCTTATCAAGTCATACACGTTTGAATACAGCATATATGTAACAATACGGACAATGTATATGAACACAAGCGATCATTACATAGTATAAAGAAGAGGCCATTATCATTTCTTAGTATAACACAGATATTAGATGGCCACTAGTCGGTGGACATGGTAGCTCCCTGAATCTTAGTGCAGAGCAAAACGTTAGCTCCCTGAATTTTAGTGCATAGCAAAACGTGATTGGCTGAAGTTAGAACGTGGCCTATTGGAGAACAAAAGCGGAAGTTAACCGATTGGCTTGAGTAGATAGTGGGCGGAGTCCACCTATTTGTGGATTGTGCGCACGATTTGACGTTAGAAATGTTTCAAAATCCACAAATGCACAGAGAGCAATCCACAAATGCGCGCACTGATCCACAAATGCGTGCACTGATCCACAAATGCGTGCAGCGATTAACAAATGCACAGAAAGCGATTCACAAATGTGCAGAAAGCGATCAACAAATGTGAAGAAGGCGATCTACAAATAAATATAATTAAAATAAATTTGTAAATATTTTTATTTGCAAATCTCATTGTATTTATTTTGAATTCCATTTATTTTTGTGGAACGTCAAACATGTATTTATGGTTCGCTTTTTGCGCATATGTGGATTTAAAAAATGTTTGTGAAATTGTCTATATTTATTTGTGAATCGTAGTTTATTTATACAGAATAATGAAACAATTCTGATCCCATATAGTAAGGACTCTTTTTTACGAACTCTATCAGCGACTGTGTCATTGGACTGTGGCACTGCACCGAGTTTGGCTACTGCACTATCACCTATCATTATCTGCACATGTCTTGCGCTGCCGGCAAAATGAGAGTCTCTGCGATTGTAGGCGGTTTACCCAGTTTACCGATTCTTTTGGCCACTACATACTGATGGATTTTTAAATCTTCCCGCGTGTTCAAAAAATTGAAAAGAATGGCAGCTCGAATAACTGTTGAAGTTTATTGATCAGAAACAGCGCTGGGTTGTTTCAGACACAACGTCTCAAGCACAACAACCCGGAAAAACAGTTTCACACAGTATTTATTTTATTTCTCGTCGTTCTGTCTTCCTCCTCCTCTCTTTTTGGCTCCTCCGATAGCACGCTCTTTCTTTGTCTTCAGCGAATGGTCTTCATCACTTGTTTCCCTCCACTTCTGCCAGATTCTGAAAACAACATTTCATCCCCCACTCTACTTTCTAGAGAACACACTGCATTCTTTACCTGTTACAAACCTATGTGTGTGCGTGGAATTTCACCTGTTTCACCCCCAACTGACCTTTGGCTCATTTCCTCCTTCCACTCTGTTGGGCTTTAAAGGAGTCCTGCATGTTAAAAAATCGAAGGAAGGCAATCTCTAACAAGTATTGAAGTTTATTATCCAGAAAGTACAGCGCTGGGTTGTCTCAGACACAATGCCTCACACAGAACAACCACGTGTGTCATTCTAACAACATATTTATAGTGTGTATGTGAGAGGGTGTATCTTCTTTCTTCAGGCGGTGCATCCCTCTCTTGATCCAATCAGCTTCGTTCTCCTTTGTCTGCAGACATCATATGACACCCCACAACACCCAAATTCCGTAGATCTCCCCCACTTTTATTACCCAACTGCATCCGAAACACCCCCTCCTTCCCACACACTCACATTCCTGTTGCAAACACACCAATATCAGCACATAGCTTGGGTATCAAATGCATGTATCATATCTATAGTTTTAACACTTCACGCAATCAGAAAAATAACACCCATAAATGATTAAACATGACATATAATTAATTAAACATAAAGGATTAAATCCCTCATAATCTGCACTCACATACCTAGAGGCACCAACTGCCTTCTGCTGCTTCCCCCAATCTTTGAACGCAAGGCTACACACACACACTCATATTATGTTTATCAAAACCGTAATAAAGAATAAAGATTTAAATGTAATAAAACTTATTAAAAACTCCTTCAATCCCTCTCTTGACCTCTGAAAGAGGTCACACAACTTCATCATTGTCATCACCCTCATCATCCGTAAATAGGTTGTTTACAACAGTGCATACTGTAAGGAGGTGGGGTGAGATCTTTCTTTTCTATTGCAGCCACAATTAAACGGTTGCAAAGGGATCTGATGCATGGAATACAGCAACATCCACAGGTGACCAAAATTCCTACAAACACAGCAATAGACACCACTATAGACATTATTAGCGCTATCCATTTACCCAGTGCTCTATCTACCCAGTCCCCTATCGGATTGTCCACTCCAGAATGTTCTTTCATTTCAGCTGATAACTTTCGCAAACCCTCTAATGCCTTGGTGACTTAACCATCTGGAGCTGTGTTATTGGGAATAAAAGTGCAACACAAATCACCAAACATATGACAGACTCCACCTTTTTCCGCTAAGAGCATGTCTAATGCTAATCTATTTTGTACGGCCATTAATGAGGTGGGCGCGAATTGTTCAGATAGTCCCTCTACTGCATCCCTGGACAGATTGGCTAATCTCATAACATTGTAATGAACATAATTAATCCTATCTACATTTTTGTTAGGGTGACTGGGAAGAGCATAGATAGAACTGGTATATTCTCAATCCTGGAGCTATCTGGTCAGCTAATTCATATTCATATGGGACACTGCGTGGAACTCCTATGGCTCTATATATGTGGGACTGTTTATTGATATATCAATGATAGCTGCAGCTCGTTTCTCAACACATGGTGTCTTCTTCTTTTTGTTAAACTTCCTACACCTTGTTGTTGTAACTCAACCACCTTTTCTCCTATTAATGTTAAAGGAGCTCCTAGCCTGACCATAGCACATAAACCTTTTTTTTTTTTTGGTACTCTTGTGATCAGTCGTCTGTCACAACAACTCCCCCTTTGGTGAATCTCTCCCCAGTAGGGATACCGGGACATTAGATGAGTACAGAAATGAGTGTGAAAGGCTCTGATTCGCCACCTTAGTGGTAAGGTTTTTAGTCATTGGCCAGTGTTCTAACCCACCAGAGAAGCCCATAACTCCCACTGTTTTATCACTTATGTCTTTGTCAGTGATTGTGCCTCTTGTTACAGTGGAGTATGTTGCTCCGGTATCTACCAGAGCTGTAGTGGTCTGTTGTTAGCCACTATGTCCATGATGGGCTCAGCCATTCCCCTCATGATGGGTCTCTGTGGGCCCCTTCAACAATCCCCCGCGTCTTCCCCCTGGCCCCATGTTGGGTGCATGGGCGCCTCAAAACTGGGTGGAGACGGATGTTGTTGCCCCGGGTATCGTGAGGCTTGTGGTCCCCTGCCACGACCACTGGGTCCCCCCTGCTGAGGACCCCATCCCCCTCGAGGTGGCCCCGTAAACTGACCGTCACCTGCCATGGGACATTCATTTCTCCAATGATCAGTGCCCCCACACCCAAAACATGCACCCCTCGGACGCCCTCTACCCCTACTTCCCATGTTACCTCCCCTCTGTCCCCTATAACCTCCCCAGGGACCTATTGATGAAGGGGATAGTTGGTAGTTCCCTCCCTGATCATACCAAAGTAGGGGAAATAACTGATGGGGTAGGTGGGTCATTTGTTGAGTGTTGGGGCATTTGTTTGGTCTTTTTCGGGCCATTGGCTCTAGCTAAATCCAGTTTGAGTTTTAGCAGCTGTGTTTTAGTTTTTTTCTATTTCTGCCTCATGGTAAAGTTTTTTATAATACACTCGTTTAAAAAAAAATTGGAAATAAATGACTCAAAATAAATGATTTAAAGTAAACAACAATAATGGCCAATGATAATGGTATAAACTTGATTATAATGAGTATATTGTTATCACCATGTCCTCTTTCGCAACGACTTTGCTTAAAATGTTTTGTACCCTCTGAAAGTCTAGTTTATCCTGTCCACACCCAACCTTGGTACTGAAACTCTTTTTTACTTTATTTGTACATCTTCCTCGTGAGTTACTGCTCATTCCCCTGGTTTCTTGTTTTGTTTCTCACTTTTCTACACCATATCTACTCTTAAATGTTACTGCAATACCTGTCCCATATGCACAATATTCCACTTACACAGTGCGCTAGAGGTTCCTTTGGTGGACTTGAAAAAATGTCACCTTACTTGTGTATGACCTGTAATGTTCCTTTTTCTGCGCTCCCTTGTACTTCACCTTCAACACCCCTCCCTCTCTTGGACCTGAGATCTCAGGTCCACAGCCGTAAGCACAAGAAGACAAATGGTACCATATGTCGCCTTTCCCTTCAAGGCGGACACAATGCGATGTTCGGGAGGTGACACACAATGTGTTGACCACCGTGGTTCGCTCCACCTCCTGCGGAAGGTCTTCAGTTGTACCCACTCCGTGGGTCGTGGAATAGGTTCTGGTTCAGGTCCTGGTGTGACTTGCTGGGAAAAGTATTAGATCAGAGCAGTTACAGTAGTTTGTCTAAATATGCACAATGTGACAACGGTTTGATGGTATCTGGTCTCAGCGGTGTGGTTGGTCCTGGAAAAGATCGACCTGTAAGCAATTTAAATGGCGTAAAGCCTGAAATCCTGTTAACAGAAGAATGTACAGACATTAATGCTAGAGGGAGTTCAGATAACCAGGTCAATTTTGTCCTGTGCACAGATTTTAGCCAATTTCAGTTTTCAGAGTGAGATTCATTCCTCTTCACTTTGCAATTGTTCCTTCAGCACTATCTAAACTCTTTCTGCTATGCAATTAAACAGGGGTGTGTGGTGATTTATTAGCTCCCCACACTTCGTTAGAGGCCACTGGTATGTCAGGGTTTCCCTCCATTGCTTGTTTCACACCATTGGGGGCCCGGACATCACGGCTGTTCTGAAAATGTCTCGAGTTATAGGTAGGTCCCTGGGGGGTTATAGGGGACAGAGGGGAGGTAACATGGGAAGTAGGGGTAGAGGGGCGTCCGAGGGGTGCATGTTTTGGTGTGGGGGCACTGATCATTGAGAAATGAATGTCACATGGCAGGGGACGGTCAGTTTACGGGGCAACCTCGAGGGGGACGGGGTCCTCAGCAGGGGGGACCCAGTGGTCGTGGCAGGGGACCACAAGCCTCACGATACCCGGGGCAACAACATCCGTCTCCACCCAGTTTTGAGGCGCCCATGCACCCAACATGGGGCCAGGGGGAAGACGCTGGCGGATTGTTGAAGGGGCCCACAGAGACCCATCATGAGGGGAATGGCTGAGCCCATCATGGACATAGTGGTTAACAACAGACCACTAACAGCTCTGGTAGATACCGGAGCAACATACTCCACTGTAACAAGAGGCACAATCACTGACAAAGACATAAGTGATAAAACAGTGGGAGTTATGGGCTTCTCTGGTGGGTTAGAACACTGGCCAATGACTAAAAACCTTACCACTAAGGTGGCGAATCAGAGCCTTTCACACTCATTTCTGTACTCATCTAATGTCCCGGTACCCCTACTGGGGAGAGATTTACTGATTAAACTGGAGCAAGCATTTTATGTTCACCACAGGGGGGAGTTCTGGTGACAGACGACTGTTCACCAGAGTACCATAGAAAAAAAAGGTTTATGTGCTATGGTCAGGCTAGGAGCTCCTTTAACATTAATAGGAGAAAAGGTGGTGGAGTTACAACTACAAGGTGTAGGAAGAAGACACCATGTGTTGAGAAAACGAGCTGCAGCTATCATTGATTTTATCAATACACAGTCCCACATATATAGAAGCCATAGGATTCCACGCGGTGTCCCATATGAATATGAATTAGCTGACCAGATAGCTCCAGGATTTGAGAATATACCAGTTCTATCTATGCTCTTCCCAGTCACCCCTAACAAAAATGTAGATAGGATTAATTATGTTCATTACAATGTCATGAGATTAGCCAATCTGTCCAGGGATGCAGTAGAGCGACTATCTGAACAATTAGCGCCCACCTCATTAATGGCCGTACAAAATAGATTAGCATTAGACATGCTCTTAGCGGAAAAAGGTGGAGTCTGTCATATGTTTGGTGACTTGTGTTGCACTTTTATTCCCAATAACATAGCTCCAGATGGTTCAGTCACCAAGGCATCAGAGGGTTTGCAAACATTATCAGCTGAATGAAGGAACATTCTGGAGTGGACAATCTGATAGGGGACTGGTTAGATAAAACATTGGTAAATGGAAGCACTAATAATGTCTATAGTGGTGTCTATTGGTGTGTTTGTAGAATTTTGGTCACCTGTGGATGTTGCTGTATTCCATGCATCAGATCCCTTTGCAACCGTTTAATTGTGGCTGCAATAGAAAAGAAAGATCTCACCCCCACCTCCTTACAGTATGCCACTGTTGTCTGACAACCAATTTACTGATGATGATGGTGATGACAATGATGAAGATGAAGTTGTGTGATCTCTTTCAGAGGTCAAGAGAGGGATTGAAGGAGTTTTTTAATAAGTTTTATGCGTTTACATGTTTATTCTTTATTACAGTTTGATGAACATAATATGTGTTTTGTATATGAGAATGTTTAGGCAGAAAACTCTGAGGAGTTAAGGGCTGATTGGAATGTGTTTGCTACATGATGTGGTATATGTGTGTTTGTGTGTAGCCTTGTGTACAAAGATTGGGGGACGCAGATAATGCAGATTGGTGCCTCTAGGAATGTGAGTGCAGACAATAAATTAAAGGATCAAAGACCAAAGGTGGAACAAAGAAGTGCATGCACACACATATCATTATCTGAGTACTTAGCTATGCAGAATTTGGGTGTTGTGGGGTGTCATATGATGTTTGCAGACAAAGGAGAACGAAGCTGATTGAATCAAGAGAGGGAGGCACCGCCTGAAGAAAGAAGATGCATCCTCTCACATACCACTATAAATATGTTGTTAGAATGACACACTGGGTTGGTTCTTTTTGTAAGACACTGTGTCGAGACAACCCAGCACGACTGTTTCTGATCAATAAACTTCAACAATTGTTAGAGTGCCTCTTTCCAATTTTTGGACCACGCAGGACAGGAAAGTCCATCAGCGGTCGGCCGGAGGGGCCGCCGGCTATTATTATTTTATTAAATGTTTGTTTAAATGTTCGCGCGTTCCCGTCTCCTTCCTTCCCTTTATGGAGATTTGTTACACTAGTATAATTGTGTAAACGATCTAATAGTATTTTATGGTCTACAGCAGGGGTTCCAACCTTTTTTGTGCCAGGGACCAGCATATTCATAAAAAAAAATCCAGGGACCAGTTGTCAATTTTAATGCATCAATTTTATGATGCATCATTTGGAACTGTGTAAAACAACAGCCTATCATTTATTTGCAATGAACTAGAAACATTGTCAATCACTTAGTGACAACTTAATAACTTATTCATCTCTCGGTGAATCATGCAGTGAGTTGCCTCACATTCTGCGCAACTTCTTTCACCCTGACAGTGAACCCCGACAACCGGCCGGTCATCGCGGCAGCCCCGTCAGTGCAGACACCAACACAAAACTTCCATTCCAGTCTGCCTGCTACGTATTCGTATCAATACTTGGAATATTTCGGAGCCGGTGGTTGTGCTTGGAAGTGAAAGACAACAGAGCAAATCTTCTGCATCTCATCTTGATGCACGTACTGCACATAAACTAACATGATCGCCTTATTTTCCACGTCAGTCGATTCGTCAGCTTGAATTGCGTACCACGCTGATGCTTTTAATCTGCCCAACAGCTGCCCCTCAATATCTTCAGCCATGTCATCAATTCTCCTGGCAACAGTATTGTCAGATAGTGGACATGTTCCAACTTGCTAGCTGCTTTTTCCCCCAAAAGTTCCCGACAAATATCTTTTGCTGCCTGCAAAATTAGTTCTTCTCCGATTGTAAAGTTTTTTTTAGCTTTAGCTATTCGGTGAGCAACCAGATATGACGCGTTTGTTGCAGCTACGTTTACTGATGTTGAGGATATCAAAACTTGCCGCTGAGCGTCCAACTCACGTTTCTTTCTTTCGAAAAACTCCTCCGTTTTGTCTTTGAGAGTTGGGTGTTTGGTGGTTAAGTGCCGCTGAACACACAATGGATTTGCGCCACGGAATCGCCTGTTGTGGTAAATCCATCCTTAATGTATGAGTTATCGTATTTACGATTGAAGCTGGACTTTTTTTTCCTCACTATTTTCGAGTTGGTCATCGCCTTTTCTTTTACCCGAACTGTCCGCAATGAAATTAGCCATTGAAGTTTGCTGAGGCCCGCTCATCTCTCACTTCTCTGTCACTTCAGGTGCACCGCACTTTTTTTGCAGTCCGTTCAGATACAACGCGTTGCTAAGCAATCGCAAGACGCCCAAAGAAACATATTTTAATCTATTTATTATTTATATTTTGGATTAAATAGCATGACATGTCATAGCACTTAAAAAGCATTTAAAAAAGACAATTATTATTATTATAAAAAAAAAAAAATTATTCTGGGAATATTTCAAGGCCCGGTACTAACGGGTCCACGGACCGGCACCGGTCCGGGGACCGGGGGTTGGGAATCACTGGTCTACAGTATCAAAAGCAGCACTAAGGTCAAGCAGGACTAAGAGTGAGATGTTACCTGTAGGATCTGGCTAGAACAAAGAGGACCGTTTGGGATCGTTAAACTATGACCTGTCAGTAGGGGTCTAACCGGTGCCAGCAAGTCTGATCCAACTGCCCTCTCTTAAGCATCCATCATTTGGTCAGGATAGTTTCTAACACCTCCCTTGGACTTCAAAGAAGTCCCAACGGGGAGGATGGGGTGCTTCTCCAACGATGGACCATTTGCTCTAAAAGGAATGTGGCCCAGGTTTTCATCTCCTCTGGAAACTGTCTGTCTTTTCTCCTTATCCACAAAAGAATGTTCTAAATGGATATACCTCTATATCTATATACCACATTGTATGTTTGTTCCCATGTTATTCGGCCTCGCCTATAACCTCAAAAGCATGTGTGTTTAGTTGTATTCTGTTTATATTTTCATTCTTGTACAAACTTCAGGTCAATGTACTTATAACCCTGGCAGGTTTTATATCTAAATGTTTCTCTTTTCATTCCTTGAAAGTTGATGTATAGCACAGTAATGCGTTTTATACGATACTCCTTTTATTTCATTCTAAGAGTTTTACAGCGCCAAACTCCTAAGTGATCCTAAATGCAAATGAGCTAATAAGCGAAACAAAGAAATTTGACTTCGCGCCAAAATCAGCTCATTACATTGGATCACTCACTTTGGAGGGGGTGAAGCCCCCAAGCTTAATACATCCGTAAACTGGGCAATCGACGCTCATCTCGTGTCCTCGCGCTCCTGCCCGGCACGTCATCGAGACCTGTCTCTCCCCTTGGAGACAGCTTCATCCGGCAGTTTACATCGGCTAACTTCGCCCTACCTTCGTCAGCCAATCCCGGCTCTAAGAAAGAAGTAGACGGACTCACCCGCTTGCTTTGAAACCACCAGGACTCTGAGAACATTTTCAACGCGCACAGAACTTGTCCCAGCACACTCAGGGAACCAATCCAACTATATCCTAAATAGCTGCGTTTAAGCTGTAACCCCTACTTACAAGGAGATTGTCCTCGATGGTTCATGCAGATGTGAATAGCTGTTTGTAAAACTGCCACTCTTTACTCTGTCTATTTCTTACCTTTCTTTACTGCTTTTTCGTTTAATGTTTGTTTGTTATTTCTTACTTAGACGGTTTGTTTTCCCTTTGGTATGGTCAATAAACCTGCATTTGTCTGCACGCTCGAATTGTTGCTGTGTTTCTTTATCACATATTAATGTCACTTAAACTGCTTGATTTCGTTATAATTTCTGGAGCCGTACTGTACTACAGTATGAGTGTTATGTTTCCAAGGCCAGGAAACTAATATTTCTTAGATTTGATATACGATCTGCTGATCACTCTCTGGATGAGTGCATTTAGTTTGTCGCTATTTATTAGGTCTGCTGAATCCGATAAAAGTGTATAAAATAGGTATAGTTAATCATCATTAATTATCCTTATTTGACTGTGATCAAATTCATAGTTTTCCTCGAAATATACTACATACCTTTATCTGATGCAATAAGAAGGTCATTTGTAATTCTAACGAGCGCATTTTCAGTGCTATGATGTGGTCTAAAGCCAGACTGAAACTTTACGTGTAAGTCATTATTTTGTAGGAAAGTACACAACTGAGTTGACACTACTTTTTCTAGTATTTTAGACAAATACGGGAGATTTGAAATCGGTCTATAGCTTCCAAGTTCATTGGGGTCGAAGTTTGGTTTTTTGATGAGAGGCTTAATTACAGCCAGTTTAAAGGGTCCTGGGACATGTCCAAGATTAATTGTCGAGTTGATAATGTTATAAATGGGCTAAATTGCAACAGGTAGTTACTCTTTTAATAAAGACCCGGAATGGGGTCTTAATAAGCATGTTGTCGGTTTGGATGTTGCAATAAGTTTAATTAAATCTTCCTGATTTATACGAGAAAAACACTGTAGCTTTTCTTTTTGGGTGATGGTCAATACTAATTCTTCAGAAACTTGGAGGTTTGGCTTTAGCTATTGTGGCAAGGGGGCGTGGTTCAGCACGGTCTGCGGGGAGAGGGAGTGTCGGGAGAAAGACGTTGAGTAAGCTGATCAACTGTTTAGTGAAAACACCTGATTCTCGTTCTAGTAATTGTCGAGGAGACGCATTTAAAGCACGACGGAGGAAGAGGAAAGGAGAGAGAGACTGGCTGAGAAACGGACTGAAGGAGAAGCCTCGAGACGTTGCGTCCAAGACTTAAAGAAGGAATCTTACTCGACAAAGAGATATATGCAGTTGAATTTTTGAAACGGGAAGTTGAAACCCGGAAGTGAATTGTAATAAAAGGATTCTTACGTTTCTCAGCCACGCCGACCCCACCTCCTTTCTTCCCTATCTTGAACTCTGTAACAGCTATGTTGTCTCGATTTTCTCTGTAAAAAATGTCATGAATTCATTGCTACCAAGGTGCGGCGGAATACCCAGGTCAGGTGTAGTCTGTTTGTTTGTTAGTTTAGCAATTGTACTAATTAAAACCTTGGATTGTTTTTGTTAGTTTCTATGAGGTTACGGAAATGCTCGGCTTTTGCTGCTTTTAGTGCCTTTTTGTAACACTTTGCACTCTCTTTCCATGCAATTTTAAAGACCTCTAATTGGGTTTGTTCCCATTTGCGCTCAAGTTTGCGTGTTTCTCTTTTTAGGGCACGAGTGGTGTTATTATACCATGGTACTATGATCTTTTCATTAATCTTTTTTGACCTTCAGAGGTACGACCACTTCGTATTAGAGAAAATAGTGCCCATGTTGCTGGTCATGTCATCGAGTGATTCTATATTTGTTGGCAAGGTTATTAAAGGAGTCAGATCTGGCAAGTTCTTTACGAAACTATCTTTAGTAGTTGAGGTGATTGTTCTACCCTGTCGATAACAAGATATACAACTGATTTCTGCAGTGCGCAGTGTACATGTTATAAGATGGTGATCGAAACATCGTCGCTTTGAGATATAATATCGATATTGGTTAGATCGGCTCCGTGAGATATAATCAAGTATAGTGTATGATTAAGTCGATGAGTAGGTCTATTGTTGTAGTGTTACACAAAAAGAGTGTAGTAGCTCTTTAAACGCCACTGCTAATGGATCGTTAGCACTATCTACGTGGATATAAAATCTATGACAATTAGCACTTTATCGACATTAACCAATAGTTCCGATAAGAAGTCTCCGAACTCTATCAGAAAATTTAGTGCAAGGCCCAGGGGGTTTATACACAATGTAAGAGAAAGAAATGGTTTTTTACTTTTGTTTGGAACAATTATGTTCAATGCAAGCACATCTAATGATTTAAATGTATGCTTTGTTCTCTGAGTTACGGTAAGATAGTCTCTAAAGATTGTTGCGACAACACCACCTCGACCATCCGGCTCATGAATATAACCGTAGATTGGTGGAGTAGACTCATTTAGACCGAAATAATCATTTGGCTCAAGCCAGGTTTCAGTAAGTCATAGTATATCAAAACTGTTGTCTGTGATCATTTAATTTACAATAACTGCGTTTGGATTAAGTGATCTATTATTAAGTAGCCCAAACTGGAGGTGTTGATTTTGCTCATTATATATATTGTCTTTGGTGTAATCACGATAAGGTTTTTTATCTGACTTTTACATAAATTATTATTTGGTTGTATTATTCGGGGGACAGACACAGTCTCTATGCTTTTGGAAGCAGTAACCTTATTAACAGTTGAGTGAGAGGAACACAGACTATGATTAAAGTTTCTTACTAGTCAAATGGTGCGCAGCATCTTTGAGATGATGTCAGACAGAATTTCTGCTCCAATGCTGCTGGGGTGCAGGCAGAAAAAGCCTTGGTCGCTCCCAAAACAGATCAAAATGATTTACAAAGAGCAGCTTCTGTTCAATACACCATGACATTAACCAATTAATAAGCATAAATAGTCTACTGAACTTTTCATTCCCTCGTCGGTAAGTAGGAAGTGGCCCTGATAACATGAACCTCGCCGTGGGCGATGCGTTGCGAACAGTATCAAGCAGATGCCTGAAGTCCCTTTTCAGGATCTCCGACTGCCGCATTCTCACATAATTCACCCCCGCGTGCAAGACTACGGCTCCCACTCTTGCGTCGTCCTTCAGAATCGCAGTTACCAGTGCAGAGACATGAAAACACAGGGCCCAGGAAAACAGTGAGTGCGCACCTTACCTCGATTGAAGAAGCGCGTACGATCCGGACGACTGAGTCTCCGATGACCACAGCGTTGCATTTCGTCTCGGAGAGAATTTTATGTTCTCACAGATGTGTTTGCCTCGCGAGTAGATCGTGGATCTGCTTCTCCAATGCTTCCAGTTCTGACTGAAGTGCGAAGAAAGATTCATCATCTGCACTCAGAGGTAACGTTAAACACATCGTGCACCACCCTAACCCTTAAGTTAATGTTTACTGTTAAGTACCCAACCTTACCCTCAAGCTAACCTTAACTATTAAGTACCCAACCTTACCCTTAAACTAACCTAAACCTTTAGTACTCAATTTACCGTTAATCTTAATCTACCAAGCACACTTTTTTAGCTAATCCTAAACTGTTAGAATGTTCTAAAACTCTTCATTATATTCTATTTTAAATATATATGTACTGTAAAAATATATGTTATGTTCGTAATGTTATTATTCTAGAATTACACTTCAGCTCTATTTAGGCTATCCATCAGGGTTTTTTAGAGGATAGCAGTGCCATCGCTGTTGGGATAAAGACCATCTCCCCAAAACATGGAAAATGCAAAAAAACTTCCTGTTATCAATGAAACCTACATTATTCTGGGGGCATCACTTGCACGTCTGTCATGATTTGCAAGGACGAACCCAAGTGCAGGCAAGCATGAGACAAGATGGTAGGGGAAACACAGGACTTTATTAACAAAGAACACTATAAACTGACAAAACAAAACCCACGAGGGGGAAAACAAAACAGGATAAATAATAAACTTAAACAAGGACAAGAACACTGACTAACTAGACTATAAAACAAACACTGGAAACAAACACTAAACTTACACTTACTAAGACACGATGAAACAGGAACTTGGGGAGACAAGGTACACAACGCGTAGCAACAGTATACACGAACAAGGTATGATAAACGCAGAGCAAGGTATGATACACAGAGCTACATACAACGAACCAGCACAGGACAATGAAACATGAGAGGTATAAATAGGGAGACAAACACAGGGTAATTAATAGGGGCCAGGTGAAACGGGATAAAACACTAAGGGGAAGCTAATGAGACGGAAGGGCGGGAACACAGACGAGACTCGGGGAGAGTATGGAAAGCCACAAGGTCAAAAACATCTCTCCCCACATGAAACAAAGGATTCTGTATGATTCCACCTCAAAACCAAGAAATACCTGACAAGGAGAGGGTGAAACCATGACAGTAACTGTTCATTAGTTCATCACTCTGGGAGGCCTGACGGGACCGGCTGCAAGGCCTCTGGAAGGCCGGACGGGACTGGCTGGAGGGCTCAGGAAGGCCAGACGGGACTGGATCCGAGAGCCACAAATAGCCAGACGGGACCGGCTCGAAGAGGGCAGGATTACTGCAGGCTCTGTCTCCAGTGGAGGACTCTGGGGTGAGGTGAGTTGGGTCGCTCAACACGTGTTTGGATGGGCTTGGATGATCAACCTCATCCAGGATGGTCTCGCCCACACTGGGGCGAGATTCCATTATCCACTGGATGAGGCTGATAAACTCCCAAACGGGTCTGTCCCTAAACTCGTGTGCCAAACAGAATGGGAATCATCATCCAACCCCAACCCCATCACCAAGCACGCGTTCATGGAGTGATCGTCCCAACTCACCTGCTGGCTGAGCTCCAGGAAGTCCTCCACGTATCTCTCCGCAGATGTTGGGCCGCAAGTACTTCATACATTTTTTTGAGATCCAGTATTCTTTCACGTGTGCTGGCAGACAAGAGAGTACTTCGACAGGAGATAAATCAAAATAAATAACTTTTAATAAATAAACCAACGGTTTACATGGAACCAGGAACAACAGTAACATTAACAATACTGGACAAGGAATACAATCAATGGGAGACCTTAAATTACAACATTAACGAGAGCTAAACAGTTGAAAGGGATGAACTAAATGAGACACAGGTGAAAACAGGTGAGGGACTAATTAACTAATAATGTAATTAACCAGGTGAGGAAAAAAACAAACAAAACATAAATCAACTGTGACAAACTTTGCATATGCATTTGTCACATGGTGGTGATGGAGCTTCTAGTTTCACTGCGAAGTCACTTGCTGTCAGCTCTTCTGGCCATCCCAACTTAACTGGTAAATGAAAAGCAAACCATAAGCATAACAGCACAACAAGATTGAAGCACAGCACAGCAGCATATTGTCAGAAAGACATTTGATAATAACAACATTAAACAAATGAATATGTCCATATCTTAATAAGTTTACACAAGATAAGCTCACATCATGTTTACACTACATTTGATGAGATTCGCCGCATAGAGCTTCTTGAGATATATCTACAATGTGAAGCCAAGTTACAACAAAACAAACATCATGTATGGCATCGTGTAACTGTTAAATTACTTCAGTGACAAACACTGTCCGGGTTAGCAACACAATCACATATAAACTATATTTATAATTTACGAATGTTTTAATAACTTACAGATTTTGATCTCTGTCTTGAGCTCGGAATTGTTTCTCTTGACAGGTTGCGCGTAACGTTGGCTTATTTTCTTCTGAATTTGCAAACGCAGATCCATCGAGCTCAACGCTTTCCGGCTTAACGGAGAACATTTTAGGTATTTCCAGACGAGACTGTCACAGAATTAAATGCGAAAGTTTTTGCAAGCAAGGAATGCAAGGACTGAATGCTTGGAAACCAAAACACAACTTGATAACGCTTCTTGATCTCTCACGATCTTCAGCCGAATGAACCGAGTGTGTTTCTCAGCTCCGCGCTTGAACTTATATAGCGCCGTTATGACGTAATCATCCCAAACATTCTAAGCGTCATTGGATTTCATCTACGGGAGACAATACCTTAAAACACTATTATAAAAGGTTCAGTTCTGGTCCTTGATTCTGAATGGCTCTGTGGAGTTATAAAATACCGATATATTACAGCTGATCGCACCACATTGCCTAAATATTATTTTATTAACTCCGCTTCACGTAGTGCCACCACGCCCTTAGCTGTTATAAATGCACCTTAACCCACGGCTTCTTCGGGCTTATGCTGTATTCAGATGTTATAAACTTTCATTTACTGTCTAAAAAATCTTTTTCAATGTATTTAAATATTAAAGCATTTTACTTCACTTGTGTTGGATTTGTACACTGATAAATTTATTTAAAACATTGAGGCGTCAACATAATGCTTTAATGCGCGTGCGTGCGTGTGTTTTTATTGAATAACATACACCTTCCAAAAAGTGTAGAATAACAATACAAAATACAAAAAAAAATATTTTATTAGAATTGAAATCTCAAAATAAATTGGAAGCGGTATATATATGCAGCACATCTGTAGAAATCATATTTTTAAACAAATATATATATATATATTTTTTATTGTGCATTCCAATTAACATCACTCAAACTGCAGTTGGTAGTAAAAAAAATACATGATATCATATAAAAACCATGATCTTTGAAAAAAGTATCTAATTTTGGAACCAAAACTCTTCATATATATATATATATTTACTAACCAATGTATATATATTTATATATATATGTATTTCAATCATTTTAATTTCTGTAACACTTTGATTTATGTTGTTTGTTTAGATCATCATTATGAGCATCACATCCAGGTTGGCAGAAGAATAAGCTGTGCTCATTGGCCAACCTCAGTCTGCTCTTTAAAGCCAGTGTTCATGGCTACATTGCCAATGCTTTTCACCAGAAGTGTAACACACAGGTCCCGACTGTTGTTGTAGCTTCCAATAACACTGGTTATGTTTTTAGAGCTTACACTAGCAAATATTATGCTCAGACAACCCAGTACACAGCAAAATCGCTGGGTGAAAAAGTAACACCCACGGTGTCGAATTTAACACCATCAAAGTGTCTATATGTGTCCACACTATTGGGTATCACACGGTAAAATGGTGAACAGATTCAACACTGGTCATTGTTGCTTTTACACTACACAGGTGTAGACATATAAATACAGTGTTAAAATGGAACACTCCTCTAACACCAGTGTAGTGTGAATTCAACAATTATGAGTGTTTAAAATACTGATTTATAGCAGAAATTTGCTGTTTTTAATAGCACTTATGTTAATACACATTGTTCCACAAAAGACAAATGAGAGGAAGTTCTGCAAAACCTATTTTTTTATTAAGGTACACCACATTCAACGTTCAACACTTTACAGCATATTTTAAAGCTTGCAGTTTGTTGCAATTAGAAACAAAACTACAACAAAGGGACAGTGTAAGATCTCTCATCACAAGCATATGAAAATTGTCTGTCATAAGGTTTGCAATAAGTCAAATTATCTACAGAAATTAGAGTAAAAACATTAGCCCCCCTCAATACAAAATGCATCAACATGCTCATCAAAATACACTGCAGTACCTTATTGACTAAAAGAAAAGCTTGCTCATTCTTAACAATAATATTGATTATCTTATTAAATAAAGGCATTTCATTCTCAACAGCTGAGCAAACATACATTCCAACTTGGTAGTCAGTTCCATAGTTTTTTACCCAGGATGTAGTAGAGACAGTTGGTACATTCCAAGTTTTAGTTAAAACTACAGTACCTTCCAAAGTGTAAACAGAGAGTTCATTAAGAGGACCAAATTGAAATTGCTCTTAAAATAAAAATGTTCCCAATGAAAAGCCATTTGGTGTTGATGTTTTTTCACTAACGTTTTGGTTATATATTTTAATTTTTTTACAGACTTCTTAAAAAAAGATGTGCTTCCCTTCAAATCTCATGCACCACATGTGTATAAGAGAGGATAATGTTTTCATTAGATGATGTTTTAGAATCAATCGTCTATCTGGAAACACAAGACTTAAAGAGTTATAATGATCAGAAATGAAATGTTTAAAAAAATAAGTCATACCCTGTCTTGTAAGAGGCGAGAATACAATGCTCACTATCTGAATCAAAAGTTATATCACATTCAGTAGCCACTGTCCTTATCAACTAGATCTCCAAAGTGCTGATGCGCGGTCTATGTATATGCGGGTAACTGCTTAACTACATGACACATTAGTTAATCACATAATGGCGTTAACTTCAGCGAATACACTTCCCAACAAAAGTATTGTTGTGTATAAAACATTAGAATATTTAAAGTTACACATTTTCCACACGTAGTTTTTATTAAGCGTAGTGAATCCTCTCCTTTATAAACATCCATTAAAAAAAGAACGACCCTACAATTTAATGTTGGTGTTACCCGCCGATGTGGAAATAGGCTCACTTCAGTCATCATAATATACAAGTTACCTAGCTTGGAACTAATTTCAGGCGCTGCGTGATAATGCGCCTGTTGCGGCCATGTTATGGCAGCAACGTCCTTGATTATTACGCCGGAATAGGGGTATAGTTTCCTAATCAAATCGGGCTAGCGGTGTTACTACTCGCTCTGTACCGGTACAGTTTTTTAATTGCTTTTCTTCTCCAGATGTATGCGTGAAATCCTTTTTGACACACCATTACGAGACAGGAAGGAAATGTTAACTCTGGGTTTATTTACATGTGGAAAATACGATCATCTGTGACGTCCAACGCCCGACTTCCACCGGGAACACTCTTCAAGGTTCAAGGTATGTGGCACAAATTCAGTTTATTAAACAAATAAATGAAAAATGTTACGTTTGTTAAACACAAGTTCTGAAGATAATAGAGTTCTAAATACACAATGCATTCATTTATTATTTGTTTAATATTTATTTATACATTTGTTTATTCTTTTTCACTCATCCAATCCCCCACCCATTCACTCTTTACTCCTTCACCCATTCACTCACAAACTTCACTCACTGCTGCCCGCTCTTGGGAAATAACCACTCAAGTTTGGTGTCTATGCTAGAATAACAGCAATAAGCCAAAAGAGAGTGTTAAAAATAAACCTGCTCCTTAACAACGGCCTGCTACAGCCTAGGTTATGTTCCGATGACATCTGAAATGTACTTCTGCATTTCAGGTGTTCCTCAACTGGTCCTGATTACCAAGGTGGATGAAGCCTGCCCCTTAGTGGCAGAAGACCTCAAGAAGGTCCTATCGAAGTCATTACATCAACAGGATGTTAAGATTTGGGTTAATGTTCTTTATAATGTTCTCGAGTGCCTTTTACATGTGCGAGTCTTTATACATTTGAAAATATTGTGTTGTGACAGATGGAGGAGGTGAGCACTCAGCTTGGTTTTTCTCTTTCTACTGTGGTCCCAATAAAGAACTACAGCAAATAACTGGACATAGACCCACAAACCGACATCCCTCTTCTGAACGCTGTTAAACGGTTGCTCAGAGCAATGACTTCGATGAATTGTACAATGTGGAGGATGAGTCTGCTTTGATCAAGTATTCCGTTAGATCGCCAGGATCTCTGTTTTTACGGTTTCTAAAAAGTTTTGTACTAACGCTTTACTGGGCATTGTGTCAATAATAGATGTAGTCTCAGTAACAAGGACGTTTTTCAGTTAAGTAACAACTGCCCATACATAACAACCCGCCAAACGTAACAACCAAAAACGCTGGCTTAACTATTGACAGATGTTCCATAAAACTCTTGTCGTCAGCTAAAAACCTTGGCATTCTATTCGATAGTAATCTCTCATTAGAGAGCCATGTCGCGAACACCTGTAAAATTGTGTTTTTCCATTTAAGAATATATCTAAAGTACGTCATATGCTGTCACTGTCAGATGCAGAGAAGTTAATTAAGTGAAGAGTGAAGTGAAGAACTACTGTCAGGAGGTAGAACCTGGACCCTGAGATGGACATCCTGCCCCTAAATGCATTGAATCATATTCTCAGAGCTGCAGAGGTCTGCCGAGACGATCAGGGTGAAGATGCAGTGTCTGTTTGAGACCACTGTATAAAACCCTTAAGAAAACGCATATTGATGATAGTTTTGCAAATAACTTCTGAGGTTTTGTTCTAATAGGCACAGAATTTGTTTTCTTAGTTCTTTGGGCAGACTGCCTCCATTCACATATACTGTAGGACTCTGTCTTTTTAATGTGATTTACGGCTTTCTAAAATCATTCTGTGAAAATATATCCTTGATTTATGTAATATCGACAGAGTAATTTATGTCAAAAATTAAAATCATAGTGAAATCAATGTTTGAAATCAAACTGGTATTCAGATTCACGGACACTTTATGATTCTTGCTAGTCATACACTATAAACTCTTATTGTTATTACATAAAAGAGTCTACATTTTAACAATGTTTGAAATATTGAATTATTTGGTTTGGAATAATTAGTTAAAAGTAAATGGATAAATAAATCAATTACAAAAAGCAATTCTTTTTTTGTAGCATTTTAGCTTACAAAATGTCAATAAAACAACAGACCGAGAACATTACAGAAAACCAAAAACACAAACCAGTCAGTAAATATAAAAATAACGGACTAAAAAATGTCTGATTTGTTAAACTATGAAGTTAATGTCCCCAGTCTTAAAGAACTCTTATTATGCTTTTTCGCCTTTTCCAATGTTAAATGTGTAATGTTGATGTTCAAGCATAATCTGCCAAAATTACAAAACTCTAAGGACAGAAGCATCAATAACCGAATCAGAATCTTACCAAATAAAGCACGACAGAAGTGTGACACTTGAGACATATTATAATATAAAAACAGGGCATGGAGAAATGACCAGAGGGTTTGTTTACAGAGTATGTCTTTGAATAACTGCTTGTTTAAATAAAACCATTCTCATGTAAGTACTTGAAACACTGTTTCTTCCTGGAAACACAGTTTAAGGTAACCATCAACATTGCAGTTATTCCATACTGCTCCTTTATTGTCCCATTGAACATCGATGGATGATGCTGGTCTGTGTATTGTATCGTTTTATATCCTATATTAATGGATTTCTATTTTTTTGTTTTCCGTTTACAAATCAAATTGTCACGGAGGGTGTGAGAGCAGAACCCAAGTGCAGGCAAGCACGAGACGAGATGGTAGGGGTTACACAAGTATTTATTGACAAAACAAGAACAAAACAAAGACCCATGATGTGGTAAAACCAAACAAACAGAATACGGGTGTAGTAGAGTAGGCGGGGCGAGACCGTGGTTCGAGTCCGGTGAGTAATTGTGAATAGCGCCAGCTGTGCGCACACCGGCCTCGAATCACGTAGGAGATGGGAGCATATAAAAGGAACGAGCGACCGGACCGTCGAAGAGAGAGGACCGGGCCCGAACTTATGTTATGTTTGTATTTATATTTATGTCATGTTTTGTTTGCCGGCGGTCGTCCGTGAGGGGCCGCCGGCTGTTAAATTACTTTATTAAATGTTTGCCGGTTCCCGCATCCTTCCTTCCCATTTTATTGAGATTTGTTACAACGGGTATGAGACTAACTAACACAATACTGAACTAAACAACACTTGATATAAACTAAACTTAAACACTTACTAAGACGAGGGAACAGGAACAAGGTAACAAGGTAACAAGGTAACAAGAAACAGGAACAACGGCTTAGCATAGAGCTACAGGTACACTGAACAGAATACAAGCAAGGTAAGATGTACAGCATACAATGAACCGGCACAGACAATGAACACGAGGATGTTTTAAAGGGAGAGAAACCAAGAGGGAACAGGTGCTAGGGATTAACACTCAAGGAAAGCTAATTAACACAAACTAGGAAACAGGAGGGTAGGAACGATGACGCAGGACCAGAGAGAGAAGAAATCGTCTCTCTCCACATGAAACAAAGGATCCTGTATGATTCCACCTCAAGACTAAGAAATACCTGACAAGGAGAGGTGGAACCATGACTTCTAATTATGGCTTCAGTATTTCAATTGGACATGTGGCCGGTACTGAAACGCCCTTTTCATCTGCTTTGTCTCCTATACGGCCTTGATTCTGCCAGGCAAAAAAGATGAGTACAAGTGCAGCTCTCAGCGGTGATTACAAAATGATCTTATTGCACCCCTGAAGGGCCCCTTTGGAAAGAGACACCAGGTGTAACGCCGTTCCAAACAAAATTGAATATCTGAATCCCTTCACGAAGGGCCCTTAAAGAAGTCTGTGGGCAAAGTATAATAGATTGCCATGTTCACATCAAGGAATTGGGTACCGTTTGTGACAACATGATGTTGAATATGTTATTGAAAAGCATGGCATAATTTTTACTTTGTGTTTGTTTAAATATAATACACATTGCTTCTCTCAGTGATAAAAATGTGATTCAAAGAGAGTTAAACGAAGTATAGTTAAGTTTGTAGAAAACTTGAAAAATATGTTTAATAATACTGTAACCTTGTTGTAAAATAGCTGTTTATTATTTACATTTAGTCATTTACCAGACGCTTTTATCCATAGCGACTTACAAAGAGTAATGAGCAACAAGCAATATGTCATACAGGACCATAATACATTATGTACCAATTAAAAGTTACTGGTTTCAACAAAAGCTAGACCACTACCTGTTGAGAGAAAAGGTTAGTTTTTTTTTTTTCATTTGTCTGTCAGGTATTCACAGAAGAGTTGGTTTTATGTAGTCTTTTTAATGTTATGAGAGATGTGGTTGACCAGACAGAGTAAGGAAGAATGTTCCACGAGGAAGGAGTTGTGAAGCAGAATGAGCGGGAAAGCGATTTAAATCTAAATTTACTGTCCTTATGAGAAGGCGATATAAGACGCTGCTGGTTTGCTGAACGCAGGGATCTTAATGGGGTGTAGGAGTGCAGGAGGGTGTGAAGGTAAGCCGGGGCAGATCCAGTGATAGTCCTGTAGGCAAGCATTAGTGACTTGAATCTGATATGGGCTTCGACCGGTAGCCAGTGGAGGGAGATGAAATGGGTGTCACATGAGCCCTTTTGGGCTGTTGGAAGACGAGGAGTGCTGCTGCGTTCTGAACCAGCTGGAGCGGTTTGATAGCCTTTGCAGGAAGACCAGCAAGGAGAGCATTGCAGTAGTCCAACCTTGAGATTACCAGGGGCTTGACAAGGAGTTGTGCCGCATGCTCAGTGAGAAAGGGTCTAACCTTTCTAATGTTGAATAAGGCGTTTCGGGAGTACCGTGTTGTCTTTGAAATGTGATCATTGAAGGACAGCTGTTCATCAAATATGACTCCGAGGTTTCTAGCTGTAATGCGAGCTGCTACATAACGTTGTTATATGTTACAGCCAGGATTTATTTACTTTATAAACACCAAGCAGAGAAAGGAAAACGAGCCAAAATAAGACACAATTAGACAATGTTACATTTATAAAAAAAATGATGTTTATTTGCTGAGTGTTGGACTGCTGAAGCTTCAATATGAGCTTCAATATGTTGACACTGATATTTCTATATAGCATACATATAGCAAAGGTATGCTCCACTGATAAATACAATGAAAAAATAGTTCTGTCTCTTTGGATAAGAGGAGATAAAAATCAAAAGCTTTTAATCTAATTTCCTAAGATTATATACTGTAGGCTAAACATTACCAATATGATATGTCTGCAACATTCACCAAATTGTCTTGTAGATAGTGATAGTAAAAAGCTCTTTGGTCTGAGAGTAACGGTATGCCTTAAAGCAGTGGTTCTCAACTTTGTCCCGCGAGATCCATTATCGAGTTTAGCCCCAACTCTGATAAACACCTGTTGAGGCTAATCAGTGACTTTAGGAACAGACGCGTTCAACTTAATGTAGGGCTGCCACAGATTGTTTGGCATATCGCATTAAAGTACAGTGAGAGCGATTCAAATCCGTACAGAACAATCTGCAGTTGAATTGCTCTCAGCGGTACTTAAATGTCATACACTGATAGATTTGCGCAGCGCCGCATTAAGTTGAACGCGTCTATTGCTTAAGACGCTGATTAGCTTGTTCAGGTGTTTTATATCAGAGTTGGGGCTAAACTCGGCAGGAAAATGGATCTCGCGGGCCAGAGTTGAGAACCACTGCCTTAAAGGGAGTTCAACCTAAGTGTTAAGTGGACGTCATTTATACAATTACAACCAAAAGGCCAAACGTTCCCTGATCGCACATCCGGTGAGTTCCATTGCACATCGAGTCCGAAATTTTACGCACGTTAAAAAATAAATACGACCTCTAGTTGTGTCAATCAAATCACCGATATATTTGTCCATCACAAACAAAATCAGAGTGGGTTCGATTTGGAGATGGGTAGATTTTTTCGCATTAATAGCAAGCATTTAGAAGGGCGTTTGGACAATTCAGAGACACCGAACAAACGAGCGCCAAAGAGAAAATGTCGGACTGTAGGCTATGTGCAAAGATCTGCACACTCGTCATCCCTCTATGTGTAAACAATCTGGTGTCCGTTCACTTTGAGTTCGTGTATACGTCCTTACACGACAGGAAGTGCGATCAGGGCACGTATGGCGTAAGCCGTAGAAAACCGCTCACAATTGTGTAAATGGCGTTCAGTTTATTGCAAATAACTATTGATTTATTTTCGTAAAAAGGGTGATTATTTCTAATAAATCATTTGATTAATTGTTATCCATGTACTAATACTTAATAATGTCCACTCCAGAGGGCGACAGAATTATCTAGACCCAGTATTTTCCTGTTCTAGAGGCTTTGTCTTTGATTATGTTTTTTATCCATGTTTAATAATGGATGTTCATGTTTCTAATTAAAAAAAAAAAGCTTTATATTTCACATATGTCAAGTCTATTGTTCACCGCTTTCTCTCTTCTCACAAAACAAACTGGATTTGTCTCGTCTATAAAACTTCCCTCCTTCCGAATTGCTCTGATTGGCAAAGCTGACCAGGTCTGTCGCGATTGGTTCCCCGCTTAGCGTGTGTGTGTGTGAAGATGTCCCACATATACCATATCAGCGAGCTTCCGCTTCTCAGGCTATTGTGATTGGCCGGGACCCCTCTCAGTGCACATGTATTCATAAACTTTGGCTTTTAGCAATAAACAGTAACCGATATCGTCAACTTCACTTTATCAGTAAAAAACATGCAGATCGATCAAAGAGTAGCGGAGGTCTGCTAGTGCATGTGGAATGTCAATCTCTGTTAGAGAATCATTCTGTTTTCCTACTATGGCGAGCCGGACTGATTAGCGTCAGACCGTTTATATTAAGTAACACTAATAACAGAAGCGTAAGTTTTCCCCTTTTTAAATTTGACCCGAGTTGATAATAAAACGAGCAGATTGACAAGGAGACACTTGCATGCAGGACTTCAAAGGACGTTTCATAGAAGTGTTTAAGAGGTGCTATGCGCACTTAGAACAGCTTTCACACTAGTGATGCGCGGATGGCGGTTAAATCTGCGGGCGCTGCAAATGATCCGCGGGTCGGTAATAAAAAAAATTCTGATTAATTGCGGGTGGGTCGCGGGTCGATAATATCATATACAATATTAACAAAATTTCTCAAAAAATACGAATATGTTTTAATCGCATTTTTAATCAGGCGCTAATTTGCAGTAATTTAAAAGAAATGCGCGCGTGTCTGTGCTAGAGAACGTTCTGTTTCTTAAAGCAGAAATGGAGGCTACGACGGCGTCTTGGTGCCACGTTAAAAATAAAAAAAATCCACGATTTCGAGAATGAATTCGAAATGTTACAAGAATAAAGTCGAAATGTTACGAGAATAAACTCGTAGTGATAGGCTAAACCCTAACCTAACCCTAAACCCAGGGGCCCTGACACCTAATGTCAGGAAACCCAGAGGCTCTGACACCTAATGTCAGGACTTTAGATGCCCTGACAACTAATGCCAGGAAACCCAGAGGCTCTGACACCTAGGGCCAGGACTTTAGATGACCTGACATCTAAACTCAGGAGGCCTGTATGGCCTAACCCTAACCTTTATATCAGAAGTCAGAAACCTAGAAGAGCCAAATACCTAACCATAATACCTAATATTTTAACACCAGGGAAGTGTTTGGTTTACTTGAAACCATTTATGGATAATGAAAGAAGGAGCTGGTTGAAGGAAGGAGAAAAAGGAAAGGGAAGAACCCCACTCGTGTGTGGGTGTGCATGTATATATATGTATATATGAGTATATAGGTATATGTATGTAGCTCTATATATCTCCCGAGCTCTTTTTTGATCATACTTACCCAAGATACTTAACTGTTGACAGAGGAAAGGTGGCAAATGAACCGATTGGCCCACCTACCGGAAGGATATGACATGAGATTTTGGGGTGAGACATAGGTAGTCTGAACTGATCTTCTCCAAAACGGTGACTTTTTTTAAAATTGGCTCTTACCAGTACAAGACGAGGGAGAGACATATCAAACTCTATTTTTGACAGGTTTACATGATCTGAACAACCAATTCCTATCAATTTGAGGGTTTGAAGGAATTGTATATTATAGGAGAGGTTGGCAGACAGAGGAAGAGTTGCATGATGGGTAATGTGACGGGTCCCCGTGACTGTGAAGCCGGGAGCCAAAATAGAGGACACTCATAGGGAACAGAGGTCAGATAGGGATTCCTGCACCTTGCGGTTGTTCTAGGTAAGAATGATGTCTGTTTTGGATTGTAGGAATTCTTAGGAGGGGTGATTGGATGAAGGTGGGGCCTTGTTGCCCCCGCCAGTCAATTCCCTTCGTCCCTTCGCTCCTGAATTTTACCTGCACTATCCACATAGCGAACAATGACAGAGAGTTGGGCACGGCAGGATATATCAGTGGTTCCATCCACCTGCCATCCAAAAAAGCGAGCATCCTGAATTTCATCTCTGATCTGATCAGAAATGGTGGCTGCAAGAGCAGAGATCAAGCATTTTGAATAGTGTGTGACATACCAGAAAACACAGTTGAGGAATCGAATTGTGTGGACAGGACAGAATCATATTTAGCTAATGTTTCTGTGAACTCTCTGTAATTCCCCTTGTTGGATGATTCACTACTCTCATCATGTCCCCTAAATGACAGCTCCTGCCGGCCAAGCAAGGATGTCACATCAATAAGGCGGTTTAGGAAGGCCCTGTTTTGTTTAAAAGTTTCATTATGTTAGCCACTTAAAATGCGAGCACCTTCATTGGATTGCATGCTCAACCCTGATCCTGCCCATGCAACTTAATCTTGCACATGCACTCACATGTTCATTGCTATTTTCATGCCTTTTATATGCCTGTCAAATTTTGACAATCTCCAAACCCCATTTTGACCAAACAACACATCCATGAGATGTTTTCATCAAGAGACATGGCCAGCAGTACATTTTCTTTTTCACGAGCACTTCCAGTCAGCCAGCTAACTTTCTCATTCCAGGAGAGCTGAAAAGACCTGTTACTCTCCCTATCTTTTTGCACTAAATCAATCTTAGGTGTTGATCTTCCCTGCTGTTTAATTCTGTTTAAGTTTCTCCTTGTAAGGAAGACTTTCTAATGGCTTTGCCAAAATCAGGTCGACAATATTAGCACTGTTCTGGCGAGAAGGATGGCCAGGTAGGTTGGATTAAAACATAATTGTGGCAAATGGAAAAGGGACGGGTTACAAAAAGATGATATCGCGTGAAGTCTGATTTGTGAACAATGTGAAAAACAACCTGAGATTTCTGTATAAAGTATGGAGTCAGATGTGTATTGTTTAGATTACTTCAGATGATTTTGAATATCTCACTTTGTTAGCTAGAGCAAAAAAAGTTTTGAACATTTGCCATCTGGAACCCTTGTCTGCGAGATTTCTTCTGTGTTGGCCGATTCGTCTCAATGTAAATGTTGACCACCTTGACGTGACTGGCAGTCGTGACGGTGAACCAAACAGGTGATCGCACAAAAATCAGGGACCTAACTAAAAATGTTTTTGAGTATCCAGATCTCAAGAAAGGTGTGTGAAATGGCACTAACTTCCTCTCTTTGTGATGCCTTTGCAGTGTTTTACGAAATTGGATGTTGTTTCACAGGGTTTCGGGGAAAGTTTTGTTATAAAAGTTTCTTTTAAGCGCACTGTCGATAAATTCTTTATGGTTTGTAAAACCAAAATTTTATTGTGCCGCTGCTTATTTACATTGTGCCTGATGAATGATTGATGTTCTCTCGTTCGCGCCGCGGACAAATTGTTCATTTGAACAATTCATTTGAATTATTTTTTTAGTAAACCGGTCGAACCAGTTCAGCTGTACGTTCGTGTTTAAGCGTCTCCTGTAAACAATTTATATTATCCACTAATTAATTAAGTTATCACTGTCTGGCATGCTTGCCCCTGCGGGCATGAGCACTTATGAGCACGCACAATTCTCGTTCTTTAGTCGAGAGTCCGCAAGTTTTCGAATCATTCGTTGTCGTATCACAAGACTATTGATCTATAATTTTTTGTTTTGAAGGAGAAATAAAAATGTATATTGCTGGACTTTGACGAGACCAAATACCAACGAGTCCAAGACAAGTCCGAGATCATAAAAAAACGTCTTGAGTCCGTAACTGGACTCCAGTACTACAGCACTATTGTTTCCTCTAGTTAAGGTCTTAGGCTTTGACTGATGATGTTAATTACTTTACGACAGCTTCAGTGTTGTTGCCTTACTGACACTAGTATGTTATTGAAAATCAAGATTAGCTAAAGTTATATGTGAGGCTGAAAATAAATTTGGAAGTTTTAGTGTGTAGGTTTCGGCTTTAACGATGTAAATGTAAAATGCTTTATATAACCTCTAAATAATGCTGCTGTAGAAGAAAGATCACTTAAATAAGTCTAGAGAAAAAATAACATGCCCAAAGAATTACACTGTCACTAAGATCCATCTAGACATCAACACTCATAATACATACCTCAATGATGGTGACAAGCAACGGAATAATTTAGCTGCATAACATTTTTTTTTTAATTGTCACCATTGTTGAGATTCTTGACAATGTCACAGACATTGTGTCAATCTATAATTTTAAGACTGATCCTGAATATTTTTACTATGGCCAAAATGTCAACTTTATGTATTGTTACTAGATTTTCAAATTCTGCTGGCAATCCATTGACAAGAACTAGTGGTGAAATAGTAGTTAAAGGTAGTTAAAAATTAAAAAAAATATTTAATCTTTAAGTGCACTGTCGCTTGATGTTAGTTTTACTCCACTCATCCTTGTTCACAGTACATAAAGAATGCAAATAACTGAAAGTTCAGTTATCACCGAGTAAGTTCTGTCAGCTTTACTTAGCAAGTGTTTGACTGGTCAACCTAACATTGTTGAGTAGAACGCAAAACCCCAAAAATATAGGAGCTATTGTTTAGTTTACTTAATATAAACAAGTTAATTCAACATGACTGGTTGAGGGGGATTTCCAATTTCCAGCATACTTTGCGTAAGACTGCATTTAGGCAGTACATTTTTAAATTAATGTTATTTTAAGTGTATTTCAGTAAAGACAAAATACTTGTTTGTGCTTAATGTTCATTTATCTTGAGGTTTAAAAGAGTTTTTTGTATTTCTTAGTTGTGGTACATATGCTAAGGCTGTGAGAGGTTTATGTGTGCCCATGTTGTCTATTGCATCATTCAATGAGCTTTAAGTGTGCTAATGCCTGTACTGAGATGCCTTTCATCTTATTTACTCATTGTGTTTTTGACCTTCAAAAAGTAAGTGTTCTATATTCCAAGGCAAGAGTTCTATATTCCAAGGCAAGAGTTCTATATTCCAAGGCAAGAGTTCTATATTCCAAGGCAAGAGTTCTATATTCCAAGGCAAGAGTTCTATATTCCAAGGCAAGAGTTCTATATTCCAAGGCAAGAGTTCTATATTTCAAGGCAAAGTTCTATTTTCCAAGGCAAGAGGTTCTATATTCCAAGGCAAGAGTTCTATATTCCAAGGCAAGAGTTCTATATTCCAAGGCAAGAGTTCTATTTTCCAAGGCAAGAGTTCTATATTCCAAGGCAAGAGTTCTATTTTCCAAGGCAAGAGTTCTATTTTCCAAGGCAAGAGTTCTATATTCCAAGGCAAGAGTTCTATATTCCAAGCATGGGCGGATCTACAGGGGGGCAAGGGGGACAGGTCCCCCCACTCTAGAGCCTTGCCCCCCAGCTGCCCCCCCTAACTTTGATGATCCAAAAACTGTACTTTTCAAAAACAACCCACCACTATGTCCAATACATTTACCAAAAGTGAACAATATAATTTTTAATTTTAAATGTATTATTCGCCCCTGCCCCTCAAATACTAGTTACGTCCCTGATTCAAACCTGCAGAGCGGCGTTCGCTCAGTCTGGCTCACACACACAGCGAGTCTGCAGCGGTGCGGTGGTCCTGCAACCCGACGAGACTGAGCTTCCCCGGACAGATCCTCTGAAGGTGAAGTGAGTTTCCCCATGTGTAGTTTAAACACACGTTTAACTTAAAGTTACATTTGTAATTAATGTATTGTATGCTAAAGACGATTCAGCATCAGCAAAAACAGCGAGTCTATTACGTTTAGGCAAAATCAGTGGTCAAATCGTCTCCCTCGTGATTTGTAAGAGCACTCTTCCCTTTGATTAGCCTGATTTTGATTTTAGTAAAGACAAGAACAGCTTAATAAAAATATAAAATATTGAGGGCAGCGCTAGGGCTGGGCCAAGGGGGCTTAAGCCTCAAAAGTTTTTAGTAAAGCCCCGAATATTTTGTTAAATTGTCTTTCTCACAAGCAAAACAATTCATCAGAAAAACAAATGTGAATAAGATTGCAGCGGCCTCGATTAACTAATCATGAACAGTGCATATTACATTTTTATTTATATTTTTCCCTTTGCATTAAAGGTACTTTTGACGTGCTTTTGCAACGTTGAGCATTGTAGCCAATCACAGACATGTCTGTTGATCACATCGGCCAATCAGAGGCGTTTAAACTTAAGATGCAGATAAGGATTTCACTTGATATTATTATTAATGCTGCTCTGATGCACTACATTACGCAACGCTCTGTTTGTTGTTAGGAAGACTAAAAGTTCAGCGGTCTAGCTCATCAATGTCAAAATTATTAAATAAGTTAACAAATGCCTGGTAAAATGTAAGTAGATCATTTAATATTTGACTGTTTTACAATAGAAAAGTTAAACTTTTTTTTTTTATTTATTACATTTTGCCTTTTTGAATTGAAAATATGCTATAATTTCCTTGATTCATTTATGTAAATTAAAAATAAAATATTAGTTGCAAATAGTTACAATTATTTCACTAATACAACAAGCCTTTTCTTTTTCTTATTCCCTTAAATTGCTTTAATAATTAATTAATTACTTAAATAAAAATACCCAATTTTAGTTTGGGCTGTTACGTTACAACACACAATACAGTGCCAGTTAGGAGATCGATCATTTGATTAGCTAAGCAGTCCTATTAAATCCAATTCCTCTCAGATATCACAGCAATGAAACTAGGTTACAAACTGGGGAAATAACAAATACAATAGAATTAAGTAGTCTAAACATAACTGGTGTGTGCATGTGATAAATATTTCAGATTTTATATTTGTTATATAGGGCTACTTATTAACTACATGGCCCTACAGTGTAGTGTAATGTAATACAAGGATAACCAGAGGTTTTCACATATTGACGTCGTTGCAGACAAGAGTAGTTGAAGAAAGTAGCTGGGAGCCTCAGCCTAACCATGAAAAGGAAGGCTAAAAGTGGGGATATTGCCAGGTTTTTTGCAAAAAAATCCAAAGAAGTACACAGGAGGAAGAGCGTGAGTGAAATGAAGGAGAAGGCAGTAAACTGGAGAGACCAGGAGGGTCAGAGCAGGAGAAGACAGAAGGGGACAAGGGAAATAAGTGACGGAGAAGAGGAAATAAGTGAAGGAGATGAGGAAATAAGTGAAGGAGATGAGGAAAAAGAAGAATCAGTGAGGGATGAAGAGGAGGCTCAAGATTCAGAGAGGAGGGACAGAGGCAGGGAGTGATCAGGAGGAGGAAGATGACAGAGATGAAGAGGGTAGACCTGCAATTCCCCCTGGACCACATGGTATGTTTTTATTCTTATTCCATATAAATTGCCGTTCAGTAGGATAATATGTAATGCCACTTATATGCATTGGCTATGTCCATGTACTGTTCAATTGCATTAGATAATTATATTTGGCACTCTCCTCTTTCTTTTTAAGATATATCAAAATGCAAAGGTGATGCAGCAGTGCAGGCCTGATTTAAAGACATTCCCAAAGACACAACATGGTGCAGCAAAAAGAAGCTTCCACAGGGAGTGGTACAGTTCTTGGCCATGGCTTGAATATTCCATGTCTAAAGATGCAGCTTACTGCTTTGCATGCAGACATTTTGCGCATTTAAAAAACAGTGTATTCACACCAGAAAATGGCTATTCTAACTGGAAGAAGGCCACTTCCAAAGACAGTGGGTTTAGTGTACATGGCAGATCAGACACACATGTGAATGCAATGATTGCATGGAGTGAGTTCAAAAGAATGGCCAAGCAAAATACAACTGTCTTGGGAATGATAGAGATGAAAATCAGAAACAAGTAATCGAAAATCAAAAGTACATTAAAACTTTGGCTGAAACCTTGCTGTTGACAGCCACTCAGAATATTTCCCAACGTGGCCATGATGAATCGGAAAACTAAAAAAACAGGGGAAATTTCCTTGAGATTTTAGATCTTGTGAGTAAACATGATGCCTTAGTGAAAAAACGGCTGTCACAGGGTCCCAGAAATGCTAAATACACAAGCAAAATCACTCAAAATGAGATTAGGAGTGTTTAGCAGAAATGGTTAGAGAGGAAATTATAAAAGAGGTTAAAGAAAGTGAGCACTTTTCTATTTTAGCGGATGAGACTAAAGAACATTCAAAAAAAGGAGCAGCTGTCTCTGGTCGTAAGATAATATTATAATGGTGTGGTTCAGGAGAGCTTCCTTGAGTACCAGAAAGCAGAGCACTTAGATGCAGCCAGTTTGACAGAGAAACTTATTTAATGTCTGGAAAAGTATGGACTGGAATACAGAGATAATCTGGTGGGCCAAGGCTATGATGGGGCTGCAGTAATGAGTGGCAGGTGCTCTGGGGTCCAAACAAGGGTTAAGGAAGTTGCCAAATATGCATTTATGTTTACTGCAGGGCACACTGTTTGAATCTTGTCATTGTGGACAGTGTAAAAAAATGTCCCAGATGCTGCATGTTTTTTCACTTTGCTGGAAAGACTGTACACATTCATGTCAGGCTCATATGTTCACGTTAAGTGGATGGATGTTCAAAAAGAAATTTTCATTGGTGGGGCACCACGATAACTTCCAAGGCTAAGTGACACTAGATGGGGCCTGTCGCTATGCTGCATGTAGAAACCTTATGGACAGGCTGCCTGCAGTAATAAGAGTGCTGGATGAAATTTCAGATTAGGCGAATCCACAGAGAGCTGTAGATGCAAGAGGACTACGTTCTCAAATTGATTTTAATTTCATAGGGCTCCTTGCAGTCTTCAGAAAAGTGCTAGGTGAAACCAAGTTTTTATCTGAGATGCTCCAGTCAACTAATGTGGACCTTACCAAAGCAGTTTACCTTACTGAATACCCTCAGACAGACATTGGAAGATTATCGCAAAGAGGAGAGCTTTAATGACCTGTGGAGTACAGCATTGACACATGCAATGGTTGTAACATTTCTACAATTGTCAATCAAAAAGAACCAAACACACATCTAGGAGACTACATGATACTCTTGTAACATTCTACACTTGGACAGCAAACACATGTTGACAGCAAAGATGCCTTTAGAATAGGTATATTCAGTTCCAATCATAGACTCAGTGATCAGTGAAGTGGACAGGCGCTTTTCAAACTCTAGCAGCAAGATAATAGGGGTATACAAGCTTTAAATCCATCAACAATGACTTCTTGAAGGAAGAATTGTTTTGTTAGTGGCTGAGGAATATGGCTCTGACTTGCAAGACTTGAAAACTGAGATACACCAGGCAAAAAGACTTCTTGAAAGAAACAGAGCAAAGTTTGTGACGTTCTTGTGCCTTTTAAAGAGTTTTCTTTGAGCTTTTTCGCCTGTGCAAGATCACTATTGTTTTGCCAGTGATACTGCTGGTGTGAGCGAAGCTTTTCAACTTAAAGCTTGTAAAAACTCACCTGCGCTCAACCATGGCAGATTACCGTCTGAGAAATCTGGCTGTTCTCAGTATTGAGAAACAGCGTGCAAAAGCACTAGATTTAGATACGTTTGTGAAACGTTTCGCTGCAAAGCACTCATCTGTCGCCTTAAGCTTTCCTAAAAAAGATGGGTAAACAATGGTCATTTGAGTATTGGACATCTTGGACACAATTATTGTACTTTTTTTTATATTTTCATTAGCTTTTTATACTTTTACTTTTTAAAAGATGCACAGTTTGTTTTGTTTGAACACTGGGCTTATTCCTGTTGTGAATTAAAAAATGTTGTAGTGTGTAAGGGCATGATTAAAGCAATAACTAATGAAATTTAAAAGTGTTTTTTGTGTTTGTTTTTTTAAAGCAATTCATATATAGGGATTCCATGTAGGCCTACCCCTGCCACCCTGCCAAGACCTCTTGCCACCCCTTTGCCCCCCCATGCAAAATTTTCTAGATCCCGCCACTGATTCCAAGGCAAGAGTTCTATATTCCAAGGCAAGAGTTCTATATTCCAAGGCAAGAGTTAAGTTCACGACCAGTGGCCACGAAACTAGACAAGCTAACGATCTGACAAAGTGTGGTGGTTTCAGAGGGGTTTAAGAAGTGGGTGAATTAACCGTACAGTGGAATCAGGTGAGTAGAATGAACGAAACGAGAATCAGGTGTGTTAAAGGAAAGTGAAAAACAAGGGGGCGGAGTAACCACAGACTCCGGAACGCAGGGTCAACATGAAATGAACATGCAAAAGAACAAACCACCATTATTGTGATCAGTGTTTGATTTAGTTGGGCTCTTCACTCTTATTGTCAAGTTTTCTTTAGCTGTCCATGTGTTTAAAAACACATCTGTTGTGGCAACGAGAATTATGATACCCTGGGGTCACAAAGTGATAGTTAATGAATCACTCTGGAGTTCTTTAAAGTAATTTGAGTGTGTGCTGTTATTAATATGTGAATGCAGAGTTATAATACAGTTTGAGGAGATAAATCAGATAACAGAATAAAAGATTTGCACAGCACTGTTACATTTCTGATATGAGTTTTACTTACTCAAAGGTGTTCTGAGGGCAGAAAGAAAAATCATTGGTTCGCTGAGACAACCAATGAAATCGAAGAGGAGGCGGGGACCCAATATTTTGCGGGCATATTCAAAAAAACCATCAACGGATATTAGCGATAGCTAGCTGGAAGACCTTTGCAAAGGTAAGTACTGTATTTTTGTTAATTGATTGCAAAGATTACCAGTAGTAACATGATAATGATCACGTTTAAACTAGAAAAGTGTCAGAGATTTGGCCTTGTAATGTTTTATTTTGGCCACTAGAGGTCACCCTAGGACTCATGTCTTTACATGTGTCTTTTTAATCTGTGTTATTGTTTCACCTGTGTCTCGTTTTGTGACGTGTATTTAAGCTGGTCTGTTTCTCTGAATCCTTCGCTTGGTTATTGTTATTCCTAAAGCCTGTCACCCCCATGAAGTTATTTTTCTGTTTTTTTTTGTGATTTACCTGAAGAAAGGGCTTTTTTGTGCTCTTGTCCTCTTTTGTTCGTAAACACCTTTTTGATTCCATCTAATCGAGCGTCTGACTTTTGGTTCAAACTCCTCCTGTGGCTCAGTGGTGGAATCTAAGACTTTCACGCCAGAGACCCGAGTTCTATTTCCTCCTCTGACAGACAAGTATTATTAACTAGCCAGTTGAGTTTATTATCTAAACTGTAGTTGCTTTGTTTTGCACAACACTGACATTTCCGCTATTGCTCGCCATTATTTCATCGAGTGCATTTATTAAACGATTTTTTATCTGTCCGCTGCGATAATGTTGATAATAGTAGTCATAGCCCATAGTTTAACACTGCATGCTCTGAAATCATACAAACCTGCGTTTCCGTCATCCGCAGGGAGCATGTGTGTTATTTGCAAAGTCCTTGCAAATCAGACAGTTATCAGGACAGCTATTGCTGTAAGGTCTAAATTTCTATGTTGATATGTGTATATCACATAAAACATAGTATAAAACAGTGTGCTGTTCTCAGGGCAAGGAGGAGTCTATAGGTCAGTTTTACAGTACAGTCTGTCTATTCTATAGGTTTGTTCTACAGGCTATGTGATTCAGTTGGGGCAGGATTACATAATTTAATCAAATCAGTATGGAATTTGAACTGTACTGCTATCTCTAGGGCAGGACTGGACTAAAATGCTTTTTTCTTTAAACAAGGAACCACTGAGTGCAAACACAATGAATGGTGAGCAAATATTATTTTTTTCTTTCTGTATTTAAGCTGTAAACAATTAATATACAGTTCCCTTTCAGTCGGTCTCTCGACGTTGTGTCGAGAACGACAGATGGGGTTCGCCCTTGAGAACCAATCAACTCTTACTACTATTGAAAAGGCCAGTGAAATTTGGCGAATTAAATTTGCATGCCGGGCTCCGCCCCCGGATAGCCGGTATAAAAGGAAGCCAGCGTGCAGCATTCATTTACCTTTTGTTCTTCAGAGCCTTCGCTCATGACTACGAACAGAACGAATTCTATGAATTCTTCTTCTTCTACATTGCCGGATCTATGACGTGTAGCAGCGGATCGTCCTTACCTGCAGCGACCTTCCCCTGGGCGTCTCGGCAGTTCCGAGGTGTGTGAGATTTTATCTAAAAGTCCTTTTCAGGACTGACTGAGCATTCTCCAGCGCGGCTGTTCTCTTTGGTGCGGCAGGGAATGGACACGATCGCTGCATTAGGTGTGTGGGCGTCCAGCACACTGAAGCAGCGTTCGTTGATACATCTGCCCGCACTGCGGGCAGATTGTCATTCAGAAGTTGCGGTCACGGGGGCTGTCTTCCTACGGGAATCAGCCACCATTTCGTCTGCTACCCTGGCTGTGAGATCTGTGGCTACGGCCCCGATGACCACCCAGGTTAGCAGCGTTAGTGATATGGGGAACTCTGCGAACGTAAACCCGCCAGCTAAGTGCTCACAGGCCGATCGCATCCCGATTCGCTATTCTGAACGTTCCCCAACCGGCGGTGGTATACCGTCCGGATTCTCATAACGCCATGTCCGTTCATTCTCAGAACGGAGGGAGACTGACATCCGACTCTGACGAATCCGAGCTCCACCCCCAGCGGTCGAGTTAGGAGGAAGCAGAAATTATGTCATTCATGCTAACCTGGGTTCCGGAGGTGCATGAGGAGCTGTGTAAAACTTGGAGCGCTCCACTCACGGACCTCTCCAGTGAAAACCAGCTCCACCTCCCTTACTTCCCTCGATGGTGGGGCAGCCAAGGCTGACTCCTCTCTCTTCGCCATGGCCAGCCTGCAGGTCCACCAGGCCAAGGCGTTGAGAGAGCCCCACGAGGGCAAGGCCGACCTGGGTATAATCCAGGATTTCCGTACCGCCGCTGACAGCCCTCTACGGGCGACTAAGGCGGCTGCACGGGCCCTGGGTCGGACGATGTCCACGGTAGTGGTCCAGGAGAGACACCCTCGGCTATACCTTCTGCAGAAGAGTGACACCAAGGAAGTCCGCTTTCCTGATGCACTCATCTATCAGGGTGGGTTGTTGGTAAACATCGGCGAGGACAGCTCAGCAGTTTTCGACGGTGAAGCAGACAGTGGCAATTAGCCACATTTCTCTCACCGCGACTCGGCCGCCAAAAGGCCTCCGAGATCCCGCGTGACGTCTGCTTCCCTGCAACCCAGGACCCCTTCGACATCGATTCCGGTTCCTGTGCCCCCACAGGCGGCACCCCGGAAGCAGATGTCGAGGGGGAAACCTCCACCCTGTCAGCAAACTTCTCATGAGAAGGGACACTGACGGGAAGACTCCTAGGAGAACAACATCGGGCCCGAACCTTCACAGCCACGGCTCTGATCGGCTGGTACGGGACGATTTCTGCCTCGTCACCAAAACCGGGCCCTTTTCAGGGCCTGGCGCCCACTTACTCACAGAGTTTTTCCGTTCTCCCCGGGTGTACTTGCAGACGATCGCACACTCCACTGGACTGTGCTCGGCGAACCGACCTCACACCCTGGCGAGGTGTGAGGTCGTATACATACGACAGCCGTCACCACTCTCAAACCGACAGTGCGTGCCGTTGTCCCGCCAGGCAGGTAAAAAGGCGGAGCCAACCTTTCCTCCGGGGACCCCCCGTGACAGATGGTTAGCTCCGCCAGCCGACGAACCACCCCCGTGGGAATGATGAAGCAGACCGTCCCCTTGGTCACCCTGTCACAGTCCCTGGGAGCTCGAGAGCTGCCCACACTGTCTCGCTGACCAATGCGGGCGGTCCGTCTTGGTTACTCGATCCAGTTCGCCAGAGACTCTCCCAAGTTTCAAGGCATCATCTCTCCCTCTGTCTGAGGCAGGGACGCCTCCGTACTTCGGGTAGAGGTCACCACCCTTCTGGCGAAACAGGCATTGAGTTCGTCCCTAAAACCAAGATGTTCAGTGAGTCACGACCCGCACTTCATCATTCCCAAGAAAGACGGCGGGTTGGGCCCCACCGGTCTGCGTACCCTGAACAAGCACCTTCACAAGCTGCCACTCAGATGTTCACGCAGAGGCGCATCCTGACATCTATCAGGTGTCAGGATTGGTTCGTGGCAATCGACCTGAAGGACGTTTACTCTAATGTCTCAATCCTCTCGACGCCGTCCCGTTCCACGGTTCGCGTTCGAGGGGCGGGCATATCAGGACAGAGTCCTCCCTTTCGGTCTGTTCCTGCGGGTACTAAACTATCTCGACGACTGGCTTATCTTGGCACATTCGCGAGATCTGTTGTGTACACAGAGGGACCTGGTGCTCTGGCATCTAGATCGATTGGGATTTCAGGTCAACCGAGAAAAGAGCAAACTCTCCCCAGTACAGAGCATCCTCTTTCTCGGTATGGAACTAAACTCTGCACCATGACGGCGCAGCTGTCCGCAGCACGCGCTTAGTCAATGTTGAACTGGAGGCTCCTGGGACACATGGCATTCTCCGCGGGGGAATACTCCTCGGTTTGATGCACATGAGACCGTTTCAACACTGACTACAGAGTCGAGTTCCGAGGACAGCGTGGCACACCGACAGCAGGCGCGTGGTGATGTCGCCCTGCTGCCGACGCACCCTAACACCTTGGTCTTCCATGACCTTCCTCTGGGTGGGGTTCCCTCGGGCAGGTTACGAGGCACGTCCTGGTGATGACGGACGCCTCGCTGCAGGGGTGGGGTCTAATATGCAGAGGGCACGCAGTAGCGGGGCACTGGACGGGCCCCCGTCTGCGCTGGCATGCAATTGCCTAGAGTTGTGGGCTGTGCGGCTTGCTCTGAGAAGGCTCCGGCCTCTAGTGCAGGGACAGCACGTGTTGGTCCTCCGGTACAGCATGACAGCCTTACCGTAGATCGCCAGGGTGGCGTACGCTCACGGTAGCTAACACAACTTGCCCGACGCCTCCTCCTGTGGAGTTAGCAGGTGATCCACTCCCTGCGGGCCACACACATCCCCAGGCAAACTGAACCAGACAGCCGGCGCGCTCTCTCGTCAGTATACGCCTTGCGGAGAGTGGCGACTCCATCCCCGGTCCAGCTCATTTGGGGGCTGTTCGGATAGGCACAGATAGACCTCTTTGCCTCCCGCGACACCACCCATTGTCTGCTTTGGTACTCCCTGACCGAGGCCCCCCCGGCACGCTCAGCTGACGGGCGGAATCAAACTCCCCCCCCCCCCAGGAGCCTCCTTACACAGACACTGTGCAAGGTCAGGTAAGAGGAGCACCAAGTGTTATTGGTTACACCACACTTGGCTTCAGACTTGATGCTCTGGACAGCGACTCCCCCTGAACCATTCCCCTGACAGAGGACCTGCTCTCTCAGGGGAAGGACACGTTCTGGCAACCCAGATCAGACCTCTGGAACACCCATGTCTGGTCTCCAGACGGGACGAGAAGATCCTGAGATGGCTACTCTCCCTCTACGGCAGAGACCATGACCCAGGCTAGGGCCCCATCTACTAGGCGGTTACACGCCCCTAGACGGTGCCTCTTCTCGTCCTGGTGTCTTTCTCAGTGAGAAAGACACACTGAGGTGCTCGATCAGGATTGTGTTGTCCTTCTTACGAGACTGGAGACTAACATCTCCCCTCCACACTGAAAGTGTATGTAGTCGCTATCGCGACTCAGTTGATGGAAAGTTTCTAGGGCAACACGATCTGGTCACCAGGTTCCTAAGGAGCACGAGAGGGCGGAATCTGCCTTATCTCTGCTCCATACCCTCTTGGACCCTAACGTGGGTCCAAGAGCCCTTCAGAGGTTCCGATCTTCCTCACCTGAGTAAGACGGCCCCCCTGTTGGCGCTCAAGAGGGTAGGGGATCTCCGAGCATTCTCTGTGTCCCCGGATCGCCTTAAATTCGGCCCTGGTAACTCTCACGTTTTCCTGAGACCCAGGCCCGGATACGTGCCCAAAGTTCCCACTACTCCCCTTCGGGACCAAGTGGTGAACTTGCAGGCGCTCCCCGTCGGGGAGGAAGACCCACCCCATCCGTGTTGTGTCCTGGACCGCACACAGAGCTTCAGTAGCTCTGACCAGCTCCTTGTCTGTATTGGAGGACAGCAGAAGGGGAAGGCTGTTTCCAAGCAGAGGCTGGCGCACTGGGTCGTGGATGCCGTTACGACGACATTCCGATCTCAGAATCTCCCATGCCCATTGGCAATGAGGGCCAACTCCACACGGAGTTTAGCCACCTCCTAGGCACTGGCAGAAGCGCCTCTCTAGCAGACATCTGTAGAGCTGCGGGTTGGGCTACGCCCAAACACCTTCGCAAAGGTTAACAGCCTTCGCGTTAACCCGGTGTCAGCCCACGTCCTGCGTGGCGACATGTAGGACTGGCATCCGGGGGAGCGTAAGCCTGCGAAAGCACCTTCCCACCCTCCAAGAGGTTGGGTCAGTGTGCTATCTACCCTTTTCTTCTGACCCAAACACATGGCTAAGAAAATTGGTACCTCACCAACCTTCCTTCTTACCCAGACCCTGGTTAAGAACAGGCATTCCATCCATCACTAAGCAAGCACCTCCTGGGGGTTGGATGGGCAGAGCAGCCTTCCCCCTTAGGCCGGGATACCTTATGACCTATCACACATAGTTCTAACCGGACCTGTGCTATCAGACGCAGTAACACCCCCACCGAGGGTCTACCATACCCTCATGACAATGGTTCCCACACTTGGTAACCCATGAGCTTCCCCAGGTGGACCTCCACCTCGCGGTTAACTATCCAGTCCGCACGTTCCATGCATTCTCCTCCAAGGACGAGACCATACATATATCCCCACCATATTCCTCTCCACGGGTAGGAGGTGGCCTCTGCAGCGCTTCTCTGATTAAGAGTTGCGCTTTCCCGGTGTAAACCCAGTCGGACGGCCTCTCGCCTGTAGAGAGCTAAGGCCCCATCCATGATAGGTTACCGGTCAGGGCTGTTCCCATCTATCTCCGGAAAGCTCTGGAACCCCCCGACCACCACACTGGAAGGTTACAAGTTTCACGAAAGCTTCGAGCTGGCACGCCCAGCCTTGTTACCGTCGCTTTGCTGAGATTGTGACGCGATACAGCGTTTGTGGCGTTTTCCATAGATAACCCCATCTGTCGTTCTCGACACAACGTCGAGAGACCGACAGAAAGGGAACGTCTTGGTTACGTATGTAACCTCAGTTCCCTGATGGAGGGAACGAGACGTTGTGTCCCTTATGCCACAAACACGTATTGTATTCTGCTGCAGTCGTGAGAGGCTCTCAGGCTCTTCAGAACAAGAGGTAAATGAATGCTGCACGCTGGCTTCCTTTTATACCGGATATCCGGGGGTGGAGCCCGGCATGCAAATTTCATTCGCCAAATTTCATAGGCCTTTTCTATAGTAGTCAGAGTTGATTGGTTCTCAAGGGCGAACCCCATCTGTCGTTCTCGACACAACGTCTTGTTCCCTCCATCAGGGAACTGAGGTTACATACGTAACCAAGACGTTGCATGTGTGTATGTACTTTAGAGGAATAGGCATAATGTTAGCATTTCTTACTAAATATTCAAAGCAGTGTTTTAATTTCCATTATTTGAGGTGCACATGGTTTACAAAAATGTGTTTTCCTATCCATGATGTCAGTGTTTCTTGTAGCCTTTTTCATTTTTGTCATTAAATAACATAAGTTGTAATTGGTCCATACCTAGAGGGAGGGAATCACTTGCAGCCTTTGTAAGTTCTCTTGTTCTAAGTTAAGAATATTAAGTATTATAGTCATCAGTGGCAATGTTTGAAATACCAGAGCATTACAAACTTTAAAGTGATACACATGCAAACATCATCTTGCAGAGTTTGAGGCAAGGCAAGGCAAGGCAAGGCAAGGCAAGGCAAGGCTATTTATATAGCATATTTCATACACAAGTGCAATTCAAAGTGCTTTACATAAAATGATTGACAGAGATAAATAAAATGTATCTTTAAAGTGCAAATGATTTAAGATCACAAAAACTTAAATCTGGATTTAAAAGAAGTAGCTGTTGGTGAATGTCTGATATCTTCTGGAAGCAGATTCCAGCTACGGGTGGCGTAATGGCTAAACGCTCACTCGACCTCTTTTAAGTGAACCCTTGTTATCTCTAACTGACTTGATCCTGATGATCTGAGAAGTCTGATTGGTTTTATATTCAATGAGCATATCTGAGATGTATTTAGCTCCTAGACCATTGTATGATTTAAAGACAAAATAATACTTTGAAGTTGATTCTAAAAGTAACTGGTAACCAGTGTAAGGACCTGAGGATTGGAGTGATATGCTCAGATTTTTTTTCTGGTCAAAATCCTGCAGCAGCGTTCTCCATGAGCTGCAGCTGTCTGATTGTCTTTTTGGGAAGACCTATAAAGAGTCCATTACAGTAATCCACCCTGCTGGTGATGAAAGCATGAACTGGTTTCTCTAAATCTTGGCTTGAGACAACACATCTGATTCTGGCTATGTTTCTGAGATGGTAGTAGGCTGATCTGCTTATTGCTTTGACATGACTGCTGAAACTATGGTCAGACTCCAAAATGACCCCAAGATTTTTTACCTTGTTTTGTGTCTTTAGACCTCTTAAGTCAAGGTATGTGTTTACCTTGTTAGTTTCATCCTTGTTACCAAAAACAATGACTTCAGTTTTGTTTTTATTTAACTGAAGGAAGTTTTGACACATCCAGCTGTTAATTTCATCAATGCATTGGCAAAGAGAGTCAATAGGCCTGTAGTCATTGGTGAGAGGGCTAGATAGATCTGAGTGTCATCTGCATAGCTGTGGTAGGCAATTTGGTACTTTTTCATTATTTGGCCAAGTGGGAGCATATACAAATTGAAGAGGAGCGGAGCAAGAATTGAGCCCTGTGGAACACCACAAGTCATGGGTGTCCAGTCAGATTTATGGTTGCCTATGTTCACATAGTAACCTCTCCCTTTAAGGTATGACCCAGTACCAATCCAGAAAGCCCTACCCAGTTTTCCAGCCTATGTAGGAGTATGGTGTGATCTACCGTGTCAAAAGCAGCGCTGAGATCTAGTAAAACCAGAACTGATATTTTGCCTGAATCAGAATTAAATCGAATATCATTTATTATCTTTATGAGCACTGTCTCTGTGCTATGATGTACATATGAAAGGTTTTTCAATTTAACTTTTTAACTATATTTCATCTAACTAGCCCTCTACATGTCGTACCATCCTCACAGGATATTTTCCACAGCAAAGGGATGCCATGGAACATGGGAACTTTGCACAAGGGAGCATGACATTCAGAGAGATCTCATTTCTTGTGGCATCTTCACAGCTGTGGTACCAAATTTATAAATATTTGGATATTATTCACATGTAATATACAGTCAGGTCCATAAATATTGGGACATCAACACAATTCTAACATTTTTGGCTCTATACACCACCACAATGGATTTCAAATGAAACGAACAAGATGTGCTTTAACTGCAGCCTGTCAGCTTTAATTGGAGGGAATTTACATCCATTGGAGGTGTGTGTTATTCCCTCACTATCCCGATTGCAATGAGCAGATAAAAGGTTTAGAGTTCATTTTAAGTGTACTATTTGCATTTGGAATCTGTTGCTTTTAACTGTCAAGATGAGATCCAAAGAGCTGTCACTATCAGTGAAGCAAGCCATCATTAGGTTGAAAAAACAAAACAAACCCATCAGAGATAGCAAAAACATTAGGCGTGGCCAAAACAACTGTTTGGAATGTTCTTAAAAAGAAGGAACGCACCGGTGACCTTAGCAACACCAAAAGACCCGGAAGACCACGGAAAACAACTGTGGTGGATGACCGAAGAATTCTTTCTCTGGTGAAGAAAAGACCCTTCACAACAGTTGGCCGGATCAAGAACACTCTCCAGGAGGTAGGTGTATGTGTGTCAAAGTCAACAATCAAGAGAAGACTTCACCAGAGTGAATACAGAGGGTTCACCACAAGATGTAAACCATTGGTGAGCCTCAAAAACAGGAAGGAGAGATTAGAGTTTGCCAAACAACATCTAAAAAAGCCTTCACAGTTCTGGAACAACATCCTATGGACAGAAGAGACCAAGATCAACTTGTACCAGAGTGATGGGAAGAGAAGAGTATGGAGAAGGAAAGGAACTGCTCATGATCCTAAGCATACCAACTCATCAGTGATGGTGGTGGTAGTGTCATGGCGTGGGCATGTATGGCTGCCAGTGGAACTGGTTCTCTTGTATTCATTGATGATGTGACTGCTGACAAAAGCAGCAGGATGAATTCTGAAGTGTATATATACAATATATAAAAAAATGTTAAATCTTCCTGTTATCAATAATTTTAAGAGATTTCGCAAAAGTCAAAATCTAAGCAAGACAGAAAGGCTAAACAGGCTAAATCTTAAGAAGTTTGTTTTATGAATAAAAAACGTACAATGCAAAATAGAAAAATAACAGTTTTTGAAGGTCTGGTTAGGGGACCCCCCAGGAGCTTTGACACAATTTGAACACTGCCTGAAACACTAAGCACACTAATATTTTGAGGGATGAAGAAAAAGGTGAATATTATTCTTTATTGTATAGGTGAAATTTTAAAATGTTGGAGAAGGATGGTTTGGTAACACTTTTACAATGACCGAAAACTCCCATGAATGGTAAAAGTCAAACTATTCAAATCTGAATACAGTTATTTGTTCTGATAAACACAAAGAAAGATATTTGGAAGAATGCTTGAACCAAAATAGTTTTTACAGATTTGGAACAACTTGAGAGTGAGTAAATGATGACAGAATTATTGGAAACATTGATCATTTTGAATAAAACATAAACATCTACAGTAAATCTCTGTTAATTCTCAATAAGAGCTTGTGTAGAGGTCTGAACAGAAATAAAGTCAATCTGGTTAGTAATACGTGAAGCTGGTAATGTTGTTTGTGGAGCTGTTTAATCCTCTTCAGCTGAGATCTTGAGATATTTAATGTGCTTTTTATCTTCGGTTGATCTCATGTAAGGCTGTGGCTGAAGTCAGTTGTAGTTCTTGTTTTTTTCTCTCCTTCAGTGATTCTGCTCATTATCATCAGTGGTTCATCCCTAATGCTCAATCATCACTATTATCCCATTCACTTTAACCCTGATTCAGAGTTACTTTTACACTGTTAAAAGTGGGACCAAATGTTCTCTGAGCTAGAGTAAACTTTACTCCGGGGATTTTGCTCTGTAGCAACTTGCTAGCAACCGCCGTATATAAGACACAATAACGCTTAAAAAAATCCAGCTCTTAAATCAATAACAAGATTTTGGAGAAGGCCGTGTTTTAAATGATTGGTTGGACCTTACTCACAAAAGTACACACTATGAAGAGGAAAACATACTTAGAAATAAAAGTACACATATATGGACAACTGTGAAATCAAAGTTCTATTTTTATATACATTTGCTCACTTCTACATACTTTTTTAAATATATGTAGATTATGCGTAGATGTATAATATATACCACCCATTCTTTTTCTTCTTTATTTCACTCTGTTTTATATTGTTAATAATTGATAAATAATGAAACGAGAGACATAAGAAAGTATAAAAAAACATAATCTTCCCTACAGGACCATGCACCTGCTTGTGTCAGGACAAGGTCAATTTGTATAAGTACAATTAGTCATTACATTGGAAAACGAGATAAACACGAAAATGAAATCACTTCTAAGATTGTTGAAAACATTTTATTTTTATTCATATATTTGTGCAATTTATTTAATGCACTTTTTAGATTCAACCAGGCAAATCTTTGAACTTTTAAGGAATCATGTCCTGCCTCTAATCCATTAATTAATGTTGTTATGTTAAAATAAAAATTCAAGAAACAGTGTAACTATAGCTAATCATATTTTCACTAAACTTGCACTATTAGTATATTGAAAGAATTTTTACATCGACAGTCATGACACAACATGCAGAAATAAAGGGACAGTTCGACCAAGAATAAAAATTTCTGTCATCATTTACTCACTCTCAAGTTGTTCCAAATCTGCAAAAATGTATTTTGGTTCAAGCATTCTTCCAAATATATTTCTCTGTGTTTATCAGAAACACATAACTGTATACAGATTTGAAACAACTTAAGGGTAAATGGGTGAACTGTTCTTTAAAAGAAAAGCTCAGCTTTAAAATCTGTGATCACAACAAAGCAACATTTAGTCTATCCAATGCTTTTATCATCTACCCACCATAATCTCTTTAAATGACCTTCACTCACTTTTTTCCCTGAAAAAAAAATGCAATAAGAAAACATTTAGAACTAACTGACAACCCTTTATATTATATGACTACTTGGATCTGTGAAGTGATATATTTAATAATCTGTCACTGTTAAATTTTAGTAAATAGAATGCGGACAGTATTTCTGGTTGATGTTCTTTTCTTCACAAACATGTTTTGGTGTGAAAACATTTCCATCAGGCTGCAATCTCCATGTCAATGTTGTGTCCTTCTCTATCCCACGATTCTTCAGTTTCTGCTTCATCTGAAAAACACATCCAATCTTTCATTACAGCTGCTACACAACACTCTGTCTGAATTGTATATCAAATTATCTGTGTATCTGTGTCTTATTTTGACTTTGATATATCAATGTGTTTTTTAAGGAGCGTGACACCTGTATAAGGTGTCAGTTACCATTTGATGTGAAATGCACACATTGATACTTACAGACTGTAAAATGGCTCCCATCAGTGCAGGATCGATTACATTCTTACCGGGTATCATCTCCAATCTTAAAATCTGCTTCTTTTTACCTAAAAACAACATTCCAAGTTGTATTATTTGCAGCTGAATTTTTAGGGGAAATAACAACTTTACACAAGTTTCACACGTGTAATGTCAATGATTTAAGCTCGTTCGTTATTTTGTTTCATTGAGTACCTTAAAACAGGGTCGGGGACCCCCAAATATTTTACAATTCTACTGAAAGTTGTAAAATTCAACTTCTGTTATAGCAGATTAATTTACACAAACAATATGTTGTCTTCATAATATCCCAATTAGTATTTTTCTACCAGTTTAAACCTTTTTTTTAAAGGGGGTCCCTTCCCAAATGTTCATCATATTTGGGGGTCCTTGCTATAAAAACGTAGAAAACCCTTGCCTTGAAATAAAAAATGAACTTACGAAGTTTACAGATGAAATTTTGGTAAGCTGAGCAGATCCGATCATCCTTCAAACCACCAGAAGTTACAACACTACAAGGTCGATCTTGATCTGTTACGTCCCCGAAAGAGAGCGCCCAGTTAATGGAGGACATGGAGACATTTGTTCCATCTGACCACTTCCACGAGTCTCTAAAAAGACCAATCCATGCGTATGAATATGAACTCATCATTATCGTCAACTGGTCATTCTCAGCTTGAGTGCGAATGGTGGCCAGATCTGTGTGATGCTGTCTGCAGTAAGTCTGAGCATCACTCCAGCTCCTCGCGACGTCAGTGACTAAAACAAACCTGTTTGCTCCTACTTGATTCTCTGCAATAAGATAAGAATTTAATATTTCATTACATAGGGTCGGTTTAGTTTGTTAACCGAAGACAGAACAGTGTTTACAAACTTTTATACATTTGTCTCCCTATTCAAACAAACTTATTTCAATTTCTCAGCTTTAAGATTTGAAATGTGTGTGCCAGATTCAGACACATGGTCGGGAGCCACGAGTCTAGAGCAATCATGCTGAACATTCGATAGACAATTTAAAAACATAGTTTAGCCTAAAGCTATAAAGTGAATACTGCTTGTTCTAATATGTATTTACTGTAAAGCTGCTTTTCAACAATGCTTTGTTTTGCCAAAGACAACAGGTCACTGTCTTAAATTCATCATGGTCAATGTAAGGAGTAGGTATACTCCTATAAATATAAACGAAAGCTCACGCAACAAATGCAAATCATTGACATGTGTTTGTTATTTCTTACCATTGTAACAAAGAAAGAGTTTTGTTTCAGTGCACACCATATCATGAAACGTGCCACCATAAAAAGTAGCACATTCCTGTTCCCCATTATTGTTATTGGGCTCTCCATAATACCAGCTCAAGTATGTCAAAGGCTCATCTTGATAAGACCACCGCCATGTATTGATGTCATTGTAAAGTCCAATCCAGGCCACTGTGGTAAATGCAGGCCCAACTGCTTTTTGTACATTTGTCCAGTCTTCTGTGCTTTGAACAGTGGCCAGGTCAAAGTGATTCTGTCTGCAGTAAGCTTGTGCATCATCCCAGGTCTTCTGCTGCTGGATCAGAACATACTCACATGAGACGCTCAGGATGGAGAGACCTGTTGAGAGAAAAGTATTAAATATTACAATGCTGTACTGGGTGGTAGAGGTGTGAGGCAAAAATATCCTTAATATTTGATAATTAAGTAACAACTAGCTTAAAAACCATGACAAACTGTTAGACCTTATCAGGCCTTTACAGTAACACATTAGCAACACAATTGGCAACCATTTAGCAACACGTTACATTTGTACTGAATGTTCTTATTGACAAATGTATAAATACAGTGACAAGACATCACACTCATCAAACAAACTTTAACAGTGGTAACAATCATCAACAAAGATCAACTGCTCTGCATGCTGTGAGTCATGAATGAGTTTTGTACCATGATTTTACCCAGCATGCATTGCAGCATGAAGCTTTCCTTTGTTTATTGTCACCATTGTTAAGTTTCATACACTGAGGCTTGATGCCTAATTTATTCAGTAGGTTTTTGCTTAAATGTTTTCTGTTCATTCTTAGAAGTCTGATAGTTGAACAACTGATTTAATCTCACACATATATATATATATATATATATATATATATATCTCACTGTAGTGGAGTAGGCGGGTCGAGACCGTGATTCGAGGCCTGTGAGTGAAGTGTTAAAGAGCACCAGCTGTGCGCGCACTGGTCTCGTATTATGTAGGAGATCGGGAGCATAAGAGAATGAGCGACCGGACCGTCGAGGAGAGACGACCGGCCTGATATGTAGTGGAGTAGGCGGGGCGAGACCGTGATACGAGACCTTTGCGCGCATAGCTGGTGCTCATTAAAACTTCACTCACCGGCCTCGAATCACGGTCTCGCCCCTCCTACTCCACTACAATCACTCAATATTCACACATCAGCAATTATAAAGATAACCTCATAATTACAGTCAAATTATCCAAAGTGGTTTTAGCAGACTGTCAGCACAGACAAATAAATTCTTGAAATAAAAACACAAGAGTCAAGAACCCAACTAAAGCCATCACTGATCACAGATGTGTTGAAATGTTCACATATTTTCAAAATGAATGTGCAAAAGTGATATTGATTCAATGCAATAAACATTGACATATCAACACTTTATAACAATGATTGAATTGTTTTTTTCCTGTAAGTGCAGTTTCCCCCAAGCCAAGGTCGATGTTAAAAAGACGTCCCTTTAAGGAGCAAAAAGTGAAAGGTTTTACTTTATCTTTCAGACATCTTCTGAACGTCTCATATGGACATTAAGAGGGCCTCTGTTAATTTTTTTTTTTAGATAACCATGAGTTTTCACATGGAAACAAATTGAGTACATTGATGTAGAGTTTTTAAAATAAAGGGATGTAAATATTTTGAATAAAGTAAGATTTGTCAGTGTTAATCGCAATTGAATCAACGTCACTTTTGGAGCTGCAATTAGTTGATAAATCCACTATTAGTTCGGCTCGTGATCCTTTACTTTTACTTATTCAATTCCCTTTCACTGCTGTAATGTTGTTTTATAAAGAACACTTGTTCAAAAACGTGTTGATGAAGTTTCAACATTATTGAGGTGCAAAAAATGACGCTTATTCAACACTATTAACATGAACACATTTTTAACATTTAATCATTGTATACTTTCTGCATTTAGATAACTGAACTCATCTCATTTCAAACAATCTTACTCATTTATTTCCATGTGAAAAATGGAATAAAAACACATTTGAACAAGATTTAATTTGTACAGAATTCCTCTGGATGTCAATACCAGACGCTCAGATGTCAGTAAAATACGTACTAAAAGCATTTTGTTTTGGCCCGAAAGGATGTCTTTTCAATGTCGACAAAGACAGTAAGTTTGTCAATTCGGAGAACTAAGCTAAACATTTTTTTGTTTATTTGCACATATCAAAAGACATGCACAACAAAACTCTGGAAATATTCACACTGACCTGATAAAAGCAGCACATGAATCAACCTTTCCATTGGTGACGGATTTACGGTGTGTAACAGATCTGCATGTAACAGTGAAAAATACATATGAATTCACAGACATTAAAACATGTATAATTTAGTGGATAAGCTTAAAAAGTACATTGTTAAATACAATACTGAAAAAACTTGAATTTAAACTAAAACATTTTAGGTTACCTGCAGCAACAGACAGGACTGAAGATAAAACGCTTCTAATTTTTCAATCTCTACTTTTCGGCTTTTATTTCCCACCCACATCTTCATGCAACAGCTTTTATGCAAAACTCATTTCAGTTTGGATATATTCGGGCTGATTTCCATTGAGATTTTCTTTACTTCTTGTTGTGTTTGCTAGATTCAAATAGCTACATTCAAATAGCATCGAAGTGCATGGAAAATTCATCCAAAAAGCACAAATAAAAACAGTTTGCCCCAATAATGGTTTGAATTCAGCAAGCCAGAAGAAATTACACAATTACGGATATGAATGATGCCCCAAGTGGCCTGAGTCTGGGCCCTAAAACAAGCAGACACTGTTAACATAGGGCGACAATCACACCAACAAAAACTGTACACTTAGCCAATAGTGGTCTGAGTCTGTGATTCTGAGTAGGTTGCGGACAAAGGCCAGGAGTTCATCCATCCAACCTGCCTCATGATTTGCATGCCTTTCAGCAGGGATTGCCACTCCTAAATTGGACTGCTGAGTCACAACCAAAGCAGCGCCAGTGATCTCTATTCAGCGAGATCCATGGTCTGTAGGATGCCTATGGAGAAGGGGTCTTCAACTCTGGACCTCAAGATCCCCTTTCCTGCAGTTTCACTCCGACTCTAATCAAACCTGAACAAGATCAAGATCTTCAGGATTACTTCAAAGTTGCAGTTGTCTATGGCAATTAAGATTTTGGACATTCTCAAATCCTCCTTTTGTAGAATGGAAGGGACATTTAGATGTGTGATCCCAAACACAATGTATTCACAAAGGTAGATTGGCGAGGGTTTCAGGCAGCTTGCTGAACATCCAATATTTCAATGATTATTAGGTGGCATAGATAGAGGTCACGTCTGTTTGCCAGATTTGTGCCATGGGCAAACCAAAGCAATGCCACATGTCGGCCCAAACAGAACTTTAATTTGAGCAACAGTTCATTTTAATTCTGACCCAGACCAAAATGTTTCTCTGCTCCTGTTTGTCAGATTTTTCTATTGGTTTGTTTTATCATTTATATCAATTTATTGTCAAGTTAAATAAAGTGTATTGTAGTGTACGTTTTTTATTCATCAAGATCTTTTTTATTCAGCAACTAGTATTTATTCATACCTCACTACACTACTTAACGAACACAAGTAAACACTACAAATTCAACCTCTTAACCACAAAGAGGTAACTAATACAAATTACAAGTACATTTTTCATAACAAGCTTAAAATTATACTTGCCTTTTCGTCAGTAGTCTTTTCCCTGTTTTCTTACCTGGTAATCTAAAACATTCAGATCAAGGTCATGGAGGCACGCAACACTGAAGGAGTAGGGGAGTGCCTTCAATCCCATTACCTCATCGATGGCGTGATGCTGCGAGGTCCTCTACCTGGTCCACTTCAGATCCAATTGTTTGTTTTATTCCTACGGATAAATCAAGAATTTTTCATATGTATTTCAGAAGCAGTTTTTTACAATTTTGAATTGTTACAAAGCATCCATACAGAAATGTAGAATGCAGAGGTGGAACAAAGTCACTCTCCAGGCAGATCTCAGAATTCTATTTATTCCCAAGATGAATATTTGCTGCTGAAAATTATAGTATTCTTTAACATACACAGCAAATTGGCCAGAGTTAAATTAACACTGCTGGGTGTGGATATGTCTCCATACACGAAAGGGTGTATAAGTAACACTGAAGCAGTATTGAAGATAATGAGATAATGAAGTGATGATTGATCATTAATGATGAACACCTGCTGTTTACAAACACAATCACGAAAGAAAACATCAACAAGAACAGTTGAGTTTGAGGTCACCATTATGGAGAACAGTTTTTTATTTTATTTAAGGTCTAAGCCTTGGACTATTGATGTTAATTAAACTATGACAGTGTCAGTGTTGTTGTGTTAATGACACATGTACGAACTTGAAAATCAAGATTAGATTAAGTTTTATATGAGGCTGAAAATATATGTGGTTGATTGTGGAACTTTTACTGTGTAGGTTTCTGTTTTTACGCTTTAAATGTGACATGCTCTATGAAACACATAAGTAGGTTTGTTTGCCTGTATTGCTTTATTTTACCAGAGGACATTATTAGCTGCTCTGGTTTCATGTAATGTTCTAGATTCATTTTGGCAGCAGTATTGTTTCGCTTATGCAAAGATATAATTTACTAATAACAAAGGGGGTTTACAGTGAAGACATTATAAATAGACCTTGTGAAAAATAATAATAATGAGCCAATAATACTTAGACAGTGTTGAAACTGACAGATGATCTTATTAAAAATCGTATTCCTTACACTGTGTATATTAAATGGGTGTGGGCTGCACTATATGTTCAAATGATTTAAAATATTACAGATTTGAATATCGCAATACACATACCGATACAGTTGAAACTGATTGTAATGTTGTGAAGCATTATTGTAATGCAAATCACATTTCTTAGCAACTAATAAGAATTTTTTCTTCAGTATGGCACAGCCTTTGTGATTGCACTTCCTTGGATGGGTTACATGCAGAAGACAAATGTCGAGTATGGTTTACCAAACTTGTTTGTAGACACGCCCTTAAACCCCCTAACTTAACATCACTTAAAAAAACATTATTAGCTTAACAAAATCAAAGAAAAAAAATTATGTCCTGACAACTGTATTAACACAAAAGATTTACAGGCATTGAGGTAAATGGTACTATCCCTAAACATTATATAATAGTTTGCGTTAGTGGCTCCAGGAGATTTGCTTTTAGCAAAATATCCTGCTCCTTTCACTGCTTCCAAAGTGCTTATTGTGATTACTGGCTGCCAATCTCTAGTGCAGTTTTGAATGTAAATTTAAATTGCATAAAAGGTATATTTGCATATCTAAATCATTGTCCCCTCACATGCTATACAAAGTCTGAGGTGACATAAGGTTAAGGACTGCACCCAGATATTAAAGTTTGGTTCTTCTGGGCCACAATGCTTTAATTCTTACATTATATACTATTTGGAATCAGTCATATGTAGCACGGGTATATATTTGTACTTGAAGCAATAGCCAACAAAACATTGTATGGGTAAAAATGACCTATTTAAGAATCATTTGGACACTACGTACAGGTCATGATCCAAGAAGATATTTGGTAAAGTCGCAGACAGCAAAGACATGTGGGCCGCATATGGATTTGATGTGGACAGTGTATCCGGGCCGCAGCAGGTTTTGTCCACATGGGTTAGCCAAGATGAAATGAACACTGTTTAGTGTTCATACTACAGGTTGCTAAATGTAACACTGAATGTTGTAGTTATTGAGATAATGAAGTGTTAGCTAGCAGAATCACTGATGGACAAGGAAACAACAAGAACAGGCAGAAATAAAACACAACTTCAGCCACAATCCCACAAACACCATTAGTTTGTTGTGGCGAGAAAATCAGGAGACTATCATATTATTTAATATAGTCATTTAGTAAGTTAATTTATTTATATTTTGAGTATTTTATATATACGTTTTTATTTATACGTATTATATACAAATTATTGAGAAAAAACAGCAAAGCTTTATTAGAGAAAACCATTTTTGAGTTTAATTTGATGATGCTTTAAGTATGTGTGTGAATACACTTTGCAGGAGTTAAAAGTGCTCAAAGCTGTTTTAACTAAATTATTTATGATGAACTGTTTCAACAAATAAAATTCTTATTGAAGTTGTCCTTGCTCTCATCAACAATACTATATACAAATCATTTACATTCACTCTTTAGGAGATTCACTATAACAATAATAAAAAAACAAAAGCATTAGATCATGTTCTCTCGTGATTTACATTTTTGCATTTGGCAGACACTTTTATCCAAAGAGACTTACATTGCATTATCCTATACATTTATACATAGGTATTTGCAATCCCCTAAGATCGAACCCACAACCTTGCATTGTTAACACAATGCCTTTACCAATGAGCTACAGAAAAGAAGCATCTTCATGAAATGAAAATTTTAACTAACATTACCGGCCAGCTAAAACAAAAACAGATCACCATTATGGTGACATCAAACCAGTTATTTTCAATAAAACATTAACAGAAAAACTGTTTATTTTCAAAAGTATAAATAAGTAAAGATGTTAATGGTGTTTGTGGAGTTGTGGGTGAAGTCTGTTATATTACAAAATTCAAAGTCATATGAAGCAGCCTGTAGTATGCACACTCAGCAGTGTTCATTTCATCTGGGCTAACACATGTGGGGCCTATATGGAACCCTCGGACAAAACCAGCTGGGTGTGACCACAACAAACCCTTCTGCACCCCATGTGTCTTTCCTGGCTGGGCACTAATCAACAAGGCAAGGTGAATATTTAAATCCTCTGACAGAAGCCTCATATTGTAAACAAAATCTGAATGGAAATCAGTCTCTGTATCTCAGTAAAATGAGTGATGCATGAAAGCTATTCTGAAGGAGATAAAACCCTGAATGTCTTACTGGTAAGACTGTGATGCTTTTGTTATCATTCCAGCATTGTAGTTATGCCTCAAAACACTCTTTTCACTGTTTCAGATAAGTTTCATACTTTAAATCCATCAGCAATGGATGTGTCCACACTATAGGGTGTTAAAAGTAAAACTGAAGCAGTGTTGAAGATCTCAACACTGAAGAGTTCTCACCCAAGACGCAACGCACGACGCACACACTCTCAAGCGCGTCACACCTGCACTCACACACATCATCAACACCTCCCTGCTCACCGGCACTTTTCCATCCACATTCAAATAGGTCACGCCCCTACTGGTCACGCCCCTACTGAGGAAACCAACATTGGACCCTTCTACTCCCGACAGTTACAGACCTGTCTCTCTCCTCCCATTTATAGCAAAAACTCTTGAAAGGGCAGCTTTCAACCAGGTGTCTTCCTACCTATTCCAGAATAAACTACTGGATGACAAGCAGTCTGGTTTCATAACAAACCACTCCACTGAGACGGCACTGCTATCGGTCACAGAAGCACTGCGGCTAGCCAAGGTGGAATCTAAATCCTCTGTCCTGATTCTGCTAGACCTATCTGCAGCGTTTGAAACTGTCAATCATCAGATACTGCTTGCAACCCTGTCATCACTAGGAATCACAGGCTCTACCCTCTGCTGGTTCAAATCCTACCTCTCCGACAGATCCTTCAGGGTGTCATGGAGGGGCTCGCTGTCCACGGCTCACCACATGATCACTGGGGTCCCTCAGGGGTCGGTGCTAGGACCGCTGCTTTTTTCCATCTACACGACATCACTGGGACCCATCTTACAGGCACATGGCTTCTCATATCACTGTTATGCCGACGACCAGATCTACATCTCGTTTCACCCAGACGATACCACTGTAGCAGCTCGCATTACAGCCTGCCTCAAGGACATCTCAGCTTGGATGAAAGACCATCACCTCCAGCTGAACCCTGCCAAGACCGAACTACTCGTGTTTCCGGCACACCCTACGGTCCAACACGATTTCAATATCCATCTTGGCAATACCACAATCACCCATTCCAAAACAGCCAGGAACCTCTGAGTCATATTTGATGAACAGCTGTCCTTCAATGATCACATTGCAAAGACAACACAGTCATGCCGATATGCCTTATTCAACATTAAAAAGATCAGACCCCATCTCACTGAGCATGCGGCACAACTCCTTGTCCAGGCCCTGGTCATTTCAAGGTTGGACTACTGCAATGCTCTCCTTGCTGATCTTCCTGCAAAGGCTATCAAACCACTTCAGCTGGTTCAGAACGCAGCAGCACGCCCCGTCTTCCAACAGCCCAAAATGGCTCACGTGACTCCCCTTTTCATCTCTCTTCACTGGCTACCGGTTGCAGCCCGTATCAGATTCAAGTCACTAATGCTTGCCTACAGAACTATCACTGGATCTGCACCGGCTTACTTCCACACTCTCCAGCACTCCTACACCTCATCAAGATCCCTGCGTTCAGCAAACCAGCGGCGTCTTGTATTGCCTTCCCATAAGGGCAGTAAATCGCTCTCCCGCTCGTTCTCATTCACAACTTCTTAAAACCATCTCTTCTGTGAATACTTGACAAACAAACAAATGAAAAAAAAAATCACTAACCCTTTCTCTCAACAGGTAGTGGTCTAGCTTTCTTCTTCTTCTTTTGTTATATGGCGGTTTGGCAAACCCACAAAAAGGTGCATTACCGCCACCTACTGATCTGGAGTGTGGAGAGTACTTAGTTTTGGAAGAGAAAAACCCTTGGAAAAAAAAGAAAAAAAAAACTTAATTTCTATATTCTATCTATTGTTCCTGTGATTTTAAGGTATTTAAATAATCTTTTGTGTACTCTTGATTGCCTTGGCCCATTTCCTAACAGTACTTTTAAAGAGATATTATCTACTCCCAACCATCCTAATTCTTGTATTAATTGGGATCTCTCCCTTTCATATGCAGAACACTCAATAATTATATGCCTCACTGTTTCTAATTCTCCACATTTGTCACACTTTCCCGATTCATGCTTACCTATTTTAAAAAGAGTATAGTTTAATGCTGTGTGTCCGATTCGTAGTCTTGAAATAATGACATCATTCTTCCTATTACCATATCTTTTTCTCTCATTTCCCACATACTCCTGAATCTGGAAAAGATGTCTTCCTTTACACCCACCATTCCATAACGTTTGCCATTTCTTACTTACTTCAGATGAAATCATTCTCTTGAATTCAACTTTACTTAAAGCTATTTTAATTTCTACTTGCGGATGGTTTAGTGATTTCTTTGCTAGCAAGTCTACTTCTTCATTTCCATCCACACCCACATGTGCAGGTACCCATAGAATTTTACTTCTATTCTTAACTGCTTTATTCTATGCAAACTTTGTAAAACTTCAAATATTAAGTCTTGCCTTGCTTCAGATTTACCACTTAGTAGACCAGTGAGCGCAGCCATGGAATCACTGCATATCACAGTTCTTTCTGGTTGGACTTCCTCTATCCACTGTAGAGCTAGTATGATAGCTGACAATTCAGTAGTAAAAACGGACACATGCTCTGATAATCTTTTTGCAATTTTTATTTTAATAGTAGGAGTATATACTGCTGCTGCTGTTCTTCCAGACTCTGGTTCCTTAGACCCATCTGTAAATACCTGTAATACATCATAGTATTCCTTTATTATATACTGTTGAACCACTAATTTAGTTGGTACGTTCATCTCTGGTTCTTGGATTATTTTGTGAATTTTTAAATCTATAAGTGGCATAGGGAACAACCAGGGGGGATTATTGGTATAGCAACAGAGGGAGCAATTTCATAGTCTCTCAACTCCAAGCTGTTCACCTCCTTCCTTACTACCCAACCAAAGCTTGTTATTTTTTTATATTCATATTCCCAACAATTTTCCAAAATTACTCTAACTGGATGGTTTTCCAGCTGTCCCTTTACACCATACCAGTACCTTAATCTCAACTGGGACCTACGTTGTTCTAGAGGCAATTCTCCCATTTCAACTTGCAAAGAGGCTACCGGAGAAGATCTAAACGCACCACAGCAAATGCGCAAAGCTTGATTTTGCATTACCTCTATCTTTTTAAGTAATGTTTTGTTTGCTGAACTGTATACTACACAACCATAGTCTATGTTTCAAAAGAATATATTATGCTGTGATAAGATCAATGACTGACAGCTTGCCCCCCACTCAGCTCCTGACAAGCACCTTAATACATTTATTCCTTTTTTACATTTTTCTATCATTTTCTGAATAGGTATTCTAAAATTTAGTTTAGAGTCCATCCACATACCCAGAAATCTTACTACATTAACTCCAGCTGATAACCATACATTCTGATATTTAAGCTTGGATTATTTATCTTTTTCGAAAAACATTTTACTTGTGTTTTTGCCACAGAAAAACGAAAACCCCAATTATTCGCCCATTTTTCCACCTCATTCACTGCTTTTTGCATTTTACTTTCCACAAATAGAACATTTCGCCCCCTTTTCCATAGTGCTCCATAATGATCTTTCTATTCCAGTATCTACATTGTGATAGATGTCATTAATCATTAAATTAAAAAGAATAGGACTGCTCACACTTCCCTGGGGAGTTCCGTTCTCAATTTTTTTAGAGTCTGAGAAAATGCAGTCCCTACTCTTACTTGAATCGTTCTTCCAAACAAGAAACTCAGAATCCAGTTATACATTTTTCCGTCAATTCTCAAACTTTCTAATTTCAATAAAAGCCCCTCTTTCCACAACATATCATACGCTTTTTCTACATCAAAAAAGACTCTATTAACCTGAGCCTTTTGAATCTCAGCTTCCAGACATACTATTGAATCCATCGTATTTCGCCCTTTTCTAAATCCACTTTGACATGCTGATAAAATGTTTCTACTTTCAATCACATATGTCAACCTATTCATAACCATCCGTTCCATAATTTTGCATAAATTTGATGTCAATGCAATAGGTCTATAATTAATTGGCTGAGAGTGGTCTTTTCCTGGTTTGGCTATTGGCACTATGACCCCATGCCTCCAATCTTCTGGCATATTCACTGTATCCCATATTTTGTTAAAGAGTCTTAAAATCATACTTAATGATAATTCTGATAAGTGCTTTATCATCTCATAGCAAATGTCATCCTTGCCTGGAGAGGTTTGTTTGATCCCCACTAGCGCTCTCTTTAACTCATACAAGGTAAATCTGAGTCCAACATACTTCCTGATGGAATCTTCTTTACATATATGTGAGCATTCTCCCTTACTTTCTGTTCCCTATATTTCCTCATATTCTCTGAAATATTTTCATTACTGTGCACCTTTACAAAAGTTTGTGGTCTAGCTTTAGTTGAAACCAGTAACTTTGTATTGAGATCTAATGTATTATGGCTCCTGTATGAACTATCGTTTATTGCTCCTAAACTCTTTGTAAGTCGATTTGGATAAAAGTGTCAGCTAAATGTCTAATGTCTAGATAATGAGATAATGAAGTGACTCATTAAGAGCTGATTAATCAATAATGAAGAACACCTGCTGTTAACAAACACAATTACTGAAGAAAACATCAACAAAAAGAAGTCGTACTGATCCTTGAGTTGGGCTCTTGATCCTTGATTTCTAGAAATTTTCCAGTTGAAATATTGTCCTTTATAGATGCTAGGGATGAGCGATGTACAGCATTATCTGTATCTGTTAACCATATGCATTATCTGTACTTGTACTGGGCGGGGCCTAACCCGGAAGTGGGCGGAATTTAACCTGGAAGTGGGTCGGGTTGTCTTGAGATGGGTGGGGCTTTAACCGGTATGTTATTTTAAGCATGCAATTGATATGGCTTGTTCATAAATTGTTATATGTATTGCTGATTAGAAAACTATTTACATGACAGAATCAGCATTGAGCTTCAGATCAATGGTTTTGATCACGATAACAAACAAACTATATACAGAACAAGTTTTGCAACAATGAATACAACCATGCGGTTGCAATTATGAAGTAAAAAACAAATTATGATCAGTGTAATTTTTTTTGGTTCTTCTTTATTTTTTTATTTTCACACCAGTTATGTGTGTGTGTGTGTGTGTGTGTAATTAATCAATTTGTAATATAGTTTTTTTATAACACTACTTCGAACCAGCAGACGGTTTAGCAAAAAAAAACTCTGATGACCGGCAGAGAGAGTGTTTGTGTGTAGCTAATTCATTTGAAATATAGTTTTATACCACTACTTACTTAATTTTTTTATATTTTTTACTAACAATTTAGATATGAGCTACAAAATAAACAAAAATAGTAAATGGTAGGTGATAAAATTAATGCTGGCGAATTATTATTGGAATCGTTATTTATATATATGTGCCATATTTCCTGTTGCCAGCTGGTGGCGCTTTGACTCTATCTGAATAATACCATGTAAAGAAAAAAGTAGATGATAGGTGATAAAATGAATGCATGTGAATTATAGTGGGATTTGTAATATATTTGTACGTGCCATTTTCCTGTTGCCAGCTGGTGGCGCTACGACTATAATTGAATACTGACATGGATATGTACAATGGCTTAATATGATGCTGACCTGTTTGAGTTTCTATGAGCAGTTAAAAACAGTTTAAAACATGCCATTTCCTGTTTCCTGCAGGTGGCGCTAAAACTCTATCTGAATATTACCATGTAAAGAAAAAGTAAATGATAGTTGATCAAATTAATGCAGGTGAATAACAGTAGGATTTGTTTTTTTTATACCTGCCATATTTCCTGTTGCCAGCTGGTGGCGCTATGACTATCTGAATATTAGCATGTAAAGAAAAAAGTAAATGATAGTTGATCAAAATAATGCAGGCGAATTATACTCAGGATATGAAGTCTGGGGCCTGTTGGACATTCTATGCCTGAGAAACAACAACTTGCTGTTCATGGCGAAGGCTAAACTTTAGGAGGCCGCCAGGGTCACATTTCTTGACGAAAAGTCAGGATCTCCGCAATTTAGCTTTGCAGAGGCCTTAAGATGAAAATGACACGAATATGATGTTGATCAGATAAAATCTCTCGGAGGAGTTTGTTCAAATACGATGCGTGGAAATTGAAACAAATTACAAAATTCAACAGGAAATCAAAAATAACGGACTTCCTGTTTGGTTTAGAGATATGCCCCAAGAGACTTTTCTTAATGATTCAGGGTTTACATGAGCCTACCAATTTTGGTGCATGTACGTATTGCGTAGAGGTCTGGGCAGTTTTAGGTGTCTAAGTTTTGCAAGGTCTGATGTGTGTGCAATATATTGTGAGTTTTCGAGCATGTTTAGGCTGTCTAAATTGCAATCAAAGCGAGATAGGAATAATAATAATAATAATAATCAACACAGAAAAAAGAGGGCTATGCACTGCAGAGCAAGCCTGTGGCTTGCTTTTTCATGCTCGGGCCCTAATTAGTTAAACCTGTCGTCTTCATGACAAGCTTATCTTTCTGCAGCCTGTTAAGTTTAAAACATATTTTTTTTGTTGTGATTTATGTTTAATGTTGACCTTATGTTGAGAAGTAATTTTAAGTTGCTATGGACACAGCTATGGGGGCCACTATTGTGAAAAAAACCCGACAGGCTGTCTTAAAACAGTGTATAAAGCTGTAATAATGCCACAGCACAGTAACCAAGTAGAGAACTAATTTATTGATATGATATTTCCACATCAACCTAAAAAACAAAGACAACATAGCTATGAACAGATGTTAAAAATTACACCAAGACAACACAAATAAAAGCTAAACAGAGAGAATAGAAAAGTGAAAATAAAACAACAAAATTAGAGTACAACAAAAACAAAGTAAGGATAACAAATAGAAAACAATCTTAAATTAATAATATGTATCTTGCTATAATTTATAGGTGTTTCATTGGGGCTCATAGTCCTGCACAGTGGCCTGACTGCAACCGAGTGGTGGAGGCCATCTTCACAAGGCTCTGTGCTCTGTACTCAAACGCAGTGCGCTGTGACGGGTTAAGGGTGTCCCGCTTCACAATGGTAGCACGTGCTTACAAGCACATCAGAGAGTGCATCCTCACCAATGCAAAGGTGATGAGCGAGACCACCATCCAGCTCCCAGAAGTGAACACTGCAACAGTCACACAATGTTGAGTAAATTAGCATTGTTACTGCTATACTAAAATCAAGTAATTGACACGGTTGACTTGTAACAATGTAACAATGAGGTGCTTTGACTGGTCTAGAAACAAGTCAACAAGAATATTTAATCCATAATACAATGTTAATCTCAATCTAGTAGCCATTTTACAAAAGCTTTAATACACGAGACGAGGTTATGATCAATTGCTATGTGTCAATGCTCTTTTTTATTATTGCTTAAATGTTTGTAAATATTGGTTGTTTTATTTTTTCCCAGGTTAAGCAGGTGTTGCAAGTCACAGGAACAGGAGATTTTGAAGCAGGGTATCCAAGCCCCAGACGCACCCATGGCAGGACATCAGAAACTTCCTGCGGCTCTGCAGAAAGGACCTACACTCTATTCAGGCAATTTGGTTGAGCTGCGTCTTTTCTGCACTGAATCTTTTTGAAGTAGTGACCAGCAAACACCATCTCTCCTAATTTACTCCGGGGATATGGCCCACTGTGTTAACACCAACAGCTTAAAGGTGTTTGGCTGTGCTTCTGTGCCAACTTTCAGGTCACCTGCCAAATACACTGGTATGTTTTAGCTTTTCTAGCTACCTTATACTTTTGGTTCGTGGGTTTCCAATGTTCAAACTAAATATTATTTTTACCAGTAGGTGTAGGTACTATAGTTCATTTATGTAAGTGAGGATAACAGAATAAATGGTGTAGTTCACACAAAAATTCTGTCATCATTTACTCACCCTCGGGTTGTTTGAAACCTGTATACATTTATGTAACACAAAGAAAGATATTTGGAACAATGCCAGTAACCAGACATATCTAATCCCCCATTTACTGCTTCAGTAGTGAAAGTAAATACTATAGGAGTGAATGGTGGATAAACACAAACATCTTCCTTTGGGTTTTGGCGAACAAAGGAATTAATACAGGTTTGCAACAACCTGAGGGTGAGTAATTGATGACGGACATTTCAGTTTTGGGTGAACTATCCCTTTAAGTATGTACATTCATTATTCTAATTGCAAATAGAGAAGTCTACAATTGCATTCTATCTATATTGATCAGTTATTGTTATAGTTATTGAATAGTTTGATAATTAATGGCGTGTGTGCATTTCTGTTATTTTTCGTAGGAGAGCTGCTTGGTGTTGACTACCTTTTGAGTCAGACTGGACAGCCACTTGTGATGGATCCCGACTCAGAGGAGACAGAGAACATGCTTGAGGATGTGGATGAAGGAGAGAATGAGGACGATGAGGGTTTCAGTGAAGAACAGACCCTTGATATTACTGTGTCAAGTCCCTCAGATGAACCAAGCTTCTCTGTTTCCTCCCACTTTTTGCCCTCTGCTGAGTCTCTCTCCACCTCCCTGCCAGCTGACTTCTCCAGCATGGCTACTGACTCAGGGAATCCAATCACCCGATGGAAGGCGTTCGACACCAACACAGTTCCAAAGCGAGCGGGAAGCAGTTTCTTCAAGCCCCCCCAAAAAGTTGTCTCGATCCGGATTCGCTGAGGCCACAACACAGAGTACTAACCAACCACACAATCAAGGCGAACTAACAGACGGCTGCACAGAACTCGGCCGAGATGAAGTTTGCTCTTTCGCCTCTAGAGATACAAATCAGCATCTGAGCTAAATGCACCTCAAACGTAGTCGGCAGGATTCGAACCTGCGCAGGGAGACCCCAATGGATTTCTAGTCCATCGCCTTAACCACTCGGCCACGACTACTCAGGGTTTATATGTCGTCTCGCATTCGTTTCGACAGGGACTTCCCA
>NC_079546.1:19887591-19921795 GCF_015846415.1 Triplophysa dalaica | reverse complement strand
ATTGAGTCGTTGGAATGAGGACTTAAAATCAAACATCCCTTTAATTAAGTGGGAGGAAAAATGTATGAAAGCACAATTGCAAACATTCAATACCAGTCTTAAACTGATGCTGAAAGAATGTAAACTTCTTATGTCCCCTTGTCTAACAATATTCTACGGTTGAAGAGTCTAGTCGACGGAACACACAGAGTTTGCAGATCTGGAGACAAAGTTTGACACAGACACAAGTGCTTGTTCAATCAGAGTCCAAAGTTTATGTATTGAGGACTAATACTTATACGTTCGCATCAGGAGGCGTCATATAAAACCACCAAAACAGTGGAAAATCACCAGACTTTCTGTTTAGTCTTTCCTCCTGAACAATCAGATATGATTACATATTTAATATTACAATAACAAAACAATCGTCCATAGGCATCTTTAGGAACCTTGATATGGAGAACAACAGATGCTTATATCAGCATAAGACAGCATAAGACATAATACAACTTTCAACGAGGTTAAACAACAAGAAAGTAAGGAGCAAATATTATGAATAGAAGTGAATAATAAGAATACATATGATGAATATTGGAATAAACACAGATGCAGTATTTGTGGAGGACAGGACGAAACGTCTTGGTTACGTATGTAACCTCAGTTCCCTGATGGAGGGAAAGAGACGTTGTGTCGAGATCGACAGATGGGGTTCGCCCTTGAGAACCAATCAACTCGACTACTATAGAAAAGGCCAATGAAATTTGGCGAATGAAATTTGCATGCCGGGCTCCGCCCCCGGATATCCGGTATAAAAGGAAGCCGGTGTGCATCATTCACTTACCTCTTGTTCTGAAGAGCCTGAGAGCCTCTCACGACTGCAGCAGAATACGATACGTGTTTGTGGCATAAGGGACACAACGTCTCGTTCCCTCCATCAGGGAACTGAGGTTACATACGTAACCAAGACGTTCCCTTTCTGTCGGTCTCTCGACGTTGTGTCGAGAACGACGGATGGGGTTGTATATGGAAAACGCCACAACGCTGTCTCGCGTCACAATCTCTAGCGAAGCGACGGTAACAAGCCTGGGCGTGTCAGCTCGATGCTTTCGCGAAACTGTAACCTTCCAGTATGGTGGTCGGGGGGTTCCAGAGCTTTCTTGGAGAAAGATGGGTCCAGTCCTGACCGGTAACCTTTCACGGACGGGGCCTTAGCTCTCTACTGGCGAGAGGCCGTCCGGCTCTGGTTTACACCGGGTGAGCGCAACTCTTAATCAGAGAAGCGCTGCAGAGGCCACCTCCTACCCGTGGGGAGGAATATGGTGGATAAGGTATGGTCTCGTCCTTGGAGGAGAACGCATGGAACATGCGGACTGGGTAGTTAACCGCGGGGTGGAGGTCCACCAGGGGAAGTTCATGGGTTACCAGGAGTGGGAACCATTCTCATGAGGATACATCAGACGGAACAGCCCACTGAGGGGGTGTTACAGACGTCCGGTAGCACCAGGTCCGGTTAGAGCTATATGTGATAGCTCACATGGTATCCCGGCCTAAGGGGGAAGGCTGCTCTGCCCAGCCATCCGCCAGGGTGTGCTCGTTTAGTGATGGATGGAATACCTGTTCTTAACCAGTGTTTGGGTAAGAAGGGAGGTTGGTGAGATACCTATTCTTAGCCATATGTTTGGGTAAGAAGAGAGGTAGATAGCACACTGACCCAACCTGTTAGAGGGTGGAAAGGTGCTTTCGCAGGCATACGCCCCCCCGGATGCCAGTCCTACATGTCGCCACGAAGGACGTGGGCTGACACCGGGTTTACGCGAAGGTTGTTAACCCTTGCGGAGGTGTTTGGGCGTAGCCCAACCCACAGCTCTACAGATGTCTGCTAGAGAGGCGCTTCGGCCAGTGCCCAGGAGGTGGCTAAAACTCTGTGTGGAGTGAGCCCTCACTGCCAATGGGCATGGGAGATTCTGAGATCGGAATGCCGTCGTAACGGCGTCCACGACCCAGTGAGCCAGCCTCTGTTTGGAGACAGCCTTCCCCTTCTGCTGTCCTCCAACAGACACGGAGCTGGTCAGAGCTTCAGAGATCTGTGTGCGGTCCAGCCCGTACTGGACACAACACTGATCGGGTTGGGTCTTCCTCCCCTATGGGGAGCGCCTGCAAGTTCACCACTTGGCCCCGGAGGGAGTAGTGGGAACTTCTTGGGCACGCATCCGGGACTGGGTCTCAAGATAACGTGAGAGTTTCCAGGGCCGAATTTAAGGCAATCCGGGGACACGGAGGATGCTCGGTGGTCCCCTACCCTCTTGAAGGGAGTGAGCGCCGTCAGGAGGGCCGTCTTACTCTGTGAGGAAGATCAGAACCTCCGAGGGGCTCTTGGGGGGCACTGAGGCTCCCCTAGACCACTTAGGGTACCAAGAGGGTATGGAGCGGAGATGAGGCGGATTCCGCCCTCTCGCGCCCCTTAGGAACCTGGTGACCAGGTCGTGTTGCCCTAGAAACTTTCCACCGACTGAGTCGTGATGAGTGGCAATAGCGACTACATACACATTCAGTGTGGAGGGGAGATGTTAGTCTCCAGTCTCGTAAGAAGGAAAACACAATCCTGATCGAGCACCTCAGTGGGTCTTTCTCATTGAGAGAGACACCAGGACGAGAAGAGGCGCCGTCTAGAGGCGTGTGACCGCCTAGTAGATGGGGCCCTAGCCTGGGTGATGGTCTCTGCCATAGAGGGGGAGTAGCCATCTCAGGATCTTCTCGTCCCGTCTAGAGACCAGACATGGGTGATCCAGAGGTCTGATCTAGGATTCCAGAACGTGTCCCTCCCCTGATAGAGCAGGTCCTCTGCCAGGGGAATGGTTCAGGGGGAGTCGCTGTCCAGAGCATCAGCTCTGAACCCAAGTGCGGTTAGACCGGTGTGGTGTAACCAATAACACTTGGTGCTCCTGCTCCCTGACCTTGCACAGCGTCTGTGCAAGAAGGCTCCTGGGGGGAAGGTGTGCTTCCGCCCATCCCGCGGTCAGCTGTGCGCCAGGATATCCGTGCCGAGGGCAGGGAATACCAAGCGGGCAAATGGTGGTGTTACGGGAGGCGAACAGGTTTACCTGGGCCTACCCGAACAGCCTCCAAATGTCGGCTGTCTTGTTCAGTTTGCCCGGGGTGTGTGTGGCCCGCAGGGAGCGGGTCACCTGTTGACTCCACCGGAGGAGGCGTCGAGCAAGTTGTGTTAGCTGCTGTGACCGAACGCCACCCTGATGATCTGTGTACGCTACAGCTGTAGTGCTGTCCTCGGACCAGCACGTGCTTGTCTCGCACGAGAGGCCATAGCCTGCTCAGTGCAAGTAGCACAGCCCACAACTCTTGGCAATTGATATGCCAGCGCAGAGGGGGGTTCGTCCAACGCCCCGCCTGCGTGCCCGTACCCCTGCAGGGAGACGTCAGTCGTCACCACGACCTATCTCATAACCTGCCGAGAGGGACCTGAGTCCGTCGAAAAAGTCATGGAACACTAGGGGTTATGGTGCGTCGGAAGCAGGGCGTCATCACCATGCGCCTGCTGCCGGTGTGCCACGCTCTCCTCGGAACTCGACTCTGAAACCAGTGTTGGAGCGGTCTCATGTGCATCAACCCGAGGGGTATTAACCCGCGAGGACGCCATGTGTGCCAGGAGCCTCTGAATTATTTCAGGGGGACCGCTGTCTGCCTAAAATGTTCATTTCAGACAGTTCAACACTGGTTGGGCGCAACCTGCGGACAGGTGCGCCGACATGGTGACAGAGCTGAGTTCCATACCGAGAAAGAGGATGCTCTGCACTGGGGAGAGCTTGCCCCTCTCTTGGTTGACCTGGAGTCCCAATCGATCTAGGTGCCGGAGCACCAGGTCCCTTTGTGTACATAACAGATCTCACGAGTGTGCCAAGATAGGCCAGTCGCCGAGATAGTTTAGTACCCGCTCGCCTTCCTCCCCTCAGGGAGAAAGAGCGGTTTCCACGATCTTCGTGAAGACCGTGGAGACAGGGACAGACCAAAAGGGAGGACTCTGTACTGATATGCCCGCCTCTCGCACGCGAACCGTGGGAACGGCCGGTGTCGAGGAGGATCGAGACATGAAAGTAAGCGTCCTTCAGGTTGATTGCCACGAACAAATCCTGACACCTGATAGATGTCAGGACGCCCTCTGTGTGAGCACCCTGAACGGCAGCTTGTGAAGGTGCTCTGTTCAGGGTACGCAGACCTCTGGGGGCAACCCGCCGTCTTGGGAACGGTGAAGTGCGGGTCGTGACCCACTGAACATCTTGGTTTTGAGGGACGAACTCGATGCCTGTTTTGCCAGAAGGGTGGTGACCTCTACCCGAAGTACGGAGGCGTCCCTGCCTCTGACAGAGATGATGCCCCAAAGCTTGGGAGAGTCTCTGGCAAACTGGATCGAGTAACCAAGACGGACCGCCCTCATTAGCCAGCGAGACAGTGTGGACAGCTCTCGAGCTCCCAGGGACTGTGACAGGGTGACCAAGGGGACGGTCTGCTTCATCATTCCCACGGGGGGGTTCGTCGGCTGGCGGAGCTAACCATGTCGCGGGGGTCCCCGGAGGGAAGGTTGACTCCGCCTTTTTACCTGCCTGGCGGGACGGTGGCACGCACTGTCGGTTTGAAAGTGGTGACAGCCGTCGTATGTGTACAACCTCACGCCTCGACAGGGTGTGAGGTCGGTTCGCCGAGCACAGTCCAGTGGAGTGTGCGTTAGGCTGTAAGTACACCCGGGGAGAACAGAAAACTCTGTGAGTAAGTGGACGCCAAGCCCTGAAAAGGGCCCGGCTTTAGTGACGAGGCAGGAGTCGTCCCGTACCGACCGATCAGAGCCGTGGCTGTGAAGGTTCGGGCCCGATGTTTTTCTCCCTTGGGTCTTCCCGTCAGTGCCCCTTCTCGGGAGAAGGTTGTTGACGGGGTGGAGGTTTCCTCCTCGACCTCTGCTTCCGGGGTGCCGCCTGTGGGGGCACAGGAACCGGAGCCGATGTCGAAGGGGTCCTGGGTTGCAGGGAAGCAGACGTCACGTGAGATCTCGGAGGCCTGTAGGCGGCCGAGTCGCGGCGTGAAAAAAATTGACTAATTGCCACTGTCTGCTTCACCGTCAAAAACTGCTGAGCGCAGTCCTCGACGGTGTTACCAACAACCCACCCTGCGAGATGAGTACATCAAGAAAGCGGACTTCCTTCAAGTCACTCTTCTGCACAAGGTACAGCCGGGGGTGTCTCTCCTGGACCACTACCGTGGACATCGTCCGACCCAGGGCCCGCGCCCCCACCTTAGTCGCCCGTAGAGCGCTGTCAGTGGCGGCACGGAGATCCTGCATTATACCCGGGTCGGCCTTACCCTCGTGGAGCTCTCTCCACGCCCTGGCCTGACGGACCTGCAGGATGGCCATGGCGTAGAGAGAGGAGGCAGCCTGGCCCACGGCAGTGTAAGGCTTCGACACCAGTGATGCCAAAGTCCTACACGCTTTGGACGGTAGGCGTGGCCAATTCCCCCAAGGAGGTAGCTGCCCGCGGCACAGGTGCACCGCAGGCGCCCATTCCACCCGGGGGATCTCGACGTAGCCTTTGGCTGCCCCACCAACGAGGGAAGTAAGGGAGCCGGAGCTGGTTTAACTGGAATGGTCCGTGAGTGGAGCGTTGCAAGTTTTAAACAGCTCCTCATGCACCTCCGGGAAAAACATGGCACCCGGGGTGGGCGCGGTTTGCACCGCGCTCCGACCTCGGGAACCACGCATCCCCGCGTTAGCATGAATGACATCACTTCTGTCTCCTCCTGAACTCGACTGCTGGATGGACGGCAGAGTCGAATGCCAGTCTCCCTCCGATGCTGCGAGCGACATCTCATCTACGTCACACATCGTTTCCGAGTGTGTGCGTCAGGATCCGGACGGTATGCCACTGCTGGTTGGGGAACGTTTAGAAGAGCGAATCGGGGTGCGATCGGCCCGTGAGCACTTGGCTGGCGGGTTTACATTCGCAGAGTTCCCCATATCACTAACGCTGCTACGTGGGTGGTCATCAGGGCCGTAGCCACAGATGTCACAGCCCAGGTAGCAGACGAAATGGTGGCTGGTTCCCGTAGGAAGACAGCCACCCGTGACCGCAACTTCAGAATGACAATCTGCCCGCAATCACGCCCAGGCGAAGGTCGCTGCAGGTAGGGACGATCCGCTTCAACACGTCGTAGATCTGGCAATGTAGAAGAAGATGAATTCATTGAATTCGTTCTGTTCGTAGTCATGAACGAAGGCTCTGAAGAACAAAAGGTAAGTGAATGATGCACGCCGGCTTCTTTTTATACCGGATATCCGGGGGCGGAGCCCGGCATGCAAAATTCATTCGCCAAATTTCATTGGCCTTTTCTATAGTAGTCAGAGTTGATTGGTTCTCAAGGGCGAACCCCATCTGTCGTTCTCGACACAACGTCGAGAGACCGAAAGAAAGGGAATCCAGATTCTCACAATGGCCACTTTCAGACCAACGGTCTTACAAGCCGTCCTGTGTCCCTTTAAAGAACAAATATATATAGAGTAGTACAAAAGGTTAATCAAAAGGTTAATACAAAATCTTTAATAAAAGGATAGTTGCATTTGCGTATTTTTATGTGGTTTTCTGGTTTGCAAGCTGCTCTTTGAGGTAAAAGATCAATCGGACTGATTTGTAATAAAAACATAACAACACCAATCACCCTCAATAAAAATGAAAACATAAACATAATTATATCTACTCTTCATCATCTACCGTGCCAATCTAAATTACCGAATCGTCAAGCCCATTATCTCCTTCCATTACATTGTCACGTCCATCAACATTTCTTGGTTCTTCTATCACCGGTATTGGCTCTGGTTCTAACTCATGTGTTTGAACACAATCATTATCATCCTCGGCCGTATCGCTGTTATGATCAAATATGGATCCCCAAGTTTGATTCTGATCTTTTGGACGATAACCTTTAGATGTGCGTCTAACCAGCATAGCCTGGTTGACGTCAGTCGTTCTTTTTGCTAACATCATTCGATCGGTTCCTTTGGTTGTAAAGGAAGTAACAGATCTTTTAACACATCCGACCACACACTGCAACATGCATGGCAAAAATAATAACAAGGCTAAGATGGTCATCACAACTGGAATTACTGTACCCGTTATCCAATATCCCCATCCCCCGGATAGGCTGTCCAACCATTGATACCATGTTGCATCTACCGGTGTGGGTTCACGAACTGATTCTCTCATGTGCTTCACAACGTCAGTGACATTATCTGCATAATCTGGAATTGAAAAACAACAAGATACTCCTAGCATTTTGCAAACTCCTCCTTTCTCTGCTGTTAATATATCCAAAGCAAGTCTATGACGGCAACTCTCATTTTCTTTAATTCGTTAGAGATAAAGTTTAAAGCTTGTGCTGTGTCCTTTTCCAAAGAAAGAACTTGCCATGCCAGACCATTAATTTTGTTCAGAGCAACAGTAGTACCGGTTCCTGTAAACAAACCTGCTAGGGACCATCCCACGTTTTCCCAAGGAGTAGTCCATGGATCACTAATCTTATGGCCTGCATAATAATTTGGCAGTTTTACTTCCCTTTTATGTCTCTTCAAAGATGTGGCCAGATTTGTCTTTTCCATTATGCTAGTTCCTGTGGACAAAATAGCAGCATAACAACAACCTTTCCATTCCCCTGCATCTAAATGGTAATATGCAGATCCACTACAAACCCACACCATTCCTGGTGAACTGTCTAAGTGTGAAAATGGACATTCAAATCCCTCAGTAGTTTTATTGAGATATTGTATGGTGCAATTATGATTTCCGTTATTTGATTGAGACAAACTAATTTCATTTCTACAATCGGACATCCCTATTATATGTCTGCCTGATTTGGAACACACACATAATTCTGCGGGACGAGCATTTACATAAAATAAAGGACCTTGAAAAGGTTCTCCTGTATACCAACAGTTATAGTCTCGCATTACAGATGTTGGTGGTCTTCCTTCTCAAATATTCAGAGTCATATGTACTATTAAAGACATTTGTTTTGGCATATCGCAGTCACCATCATCATTTAATAGCATGTCTGCTGTAAGCTCCTGCGTTCTCCGAACACAATAAGGGCTTCTGCTAGTGTGCACGCAGTGTAAGAATTGATATCTAAGAATTCCATAGGAAATTGATTAGGATAATTTCAATGATTCAATTTGGCCCTCAATGCACCTCAGGGGAAGCTACGGAGTCAGCACTGTTGGCTCAATGGGCCTCCTATCTGCTTGCTTTGGGTGGCCCCTACCACACAAAAGGTAGTTCTGTCCTCAGCTTAGTCAGTGCTTTCTCTACCCTGAGATGTATTAAGGTGAATCCCCTGTTGAGATTCTATGTTAAATCGGAGCTTGCCTGCTCTCCTGAAGAACACAACTTCAGTCTGGAAGCGTGTATCCACTGTGGATGGTAGTCCGTCAGAACTCTTGTCCGTGTGACGGCAATCACAGTTGCTGGTCCGTGGTACTTTGGTTCTCCAACCTTTGTTGGCTTCAGATTCCTCACAAGAACTTTTTGTCCTGGAACAAAGTTATGAGTAGGGTTTTCTGAGGGAAGAGGAAGGCACAAAGAAATATCAGCACATATCGAATTTAATTTCGACTAGGGAGGTCACGTAGTCTTCCTGGATCACCTGAAGATCACCTAAACAAGAAATACCAGACCGGCCTTTGACCCACGGGGTCGGGAAAGGTCTACCCATTAGTACCTCGAACGGTGACAATTTTGTTGTGGAAGATGGGGTCATTCTTATTTCTGCCAAGACTGCGGGCAATAAATCAACCCACTTTCTTCCCGTATCGAGTACAGCTTTTAATAGTCGTGTTTTCAGTGTTCGATTACATCTCTCCACGACTGCTGCACTTTGCGGATGATATGGAATATTAAAATGCCAATCAATAGACAATGTTTTTGCTAAGAGCCGTGTTACCTTTGACATGAAACTCGTCCCGTTGTCCGATTCCACTCTGGCCGGTACGCCCCACCTTGGCACAATCTCCTTCGTTAAGATTTTTACCACTGTTTTAGCATCTTCCTTTGCGCATGGAAATGCTTCAGGCCACTTTGAGAATCGATCCACAATTACCAAAATATATTTTAAGTTACCTATTGGCGGCATGTGCGTAAAATCAATTTGTAAATGTTGAAAAGGAGCTTCCGGATGTGTCAATGCATCGTGCTTAGCTGATTTGTGCGGATTTACCTGAGCACATGTTAAGCATGCATCCAAAACGAGCTTTGCTGTTCTATGAACATTGGCTATACAGTACAATTGATTAATTGCTTGAACTACTTTTGCACAACTGGTGTGGGATAACCCATGGTCATGTCTAATAAGGATGATTAACCATAATTTCGGTAGTGCTATTCTACCCTGTCCATCTCTTATAGTCCCTTCCTTATCAGGAGTGCAAACATTTTTTCTCCAATGCTCTTAGTCTCCCTGTGTTGTTTGACTTTGCAGGAATTTGATATCAATGTCAGATACATTCGTTATGTGCACCGTCATTGCTACCTTTGATTCAGCTTGAGCCGAATTGTAATCTAGAGCAAAAGCTTCTCTTACCTCTCCTGACTCGGAAACCACAGCATAGCCACAGAGGTAGACACCGTCAGATGGCTTTGAACAAGACCCATCAACATAAATGTGTTCTCCCCCCTCTAGGGGCGTATCCAACAGATCGAACCTAGAAGAGTAAGAGGTGGTCAGTTCAAAGATGCAATCATGTTCAACATTAAAATCTGCCATGTCTACCATACCCAAAATACCCAGCAAAACAGGATTAATGTTTGCTGTAGTTTGAACGCCAAGATTTTTTGTTGCCAACAGAGTAGCCTCGTAACCTGAGCGTCGTTGCGCTGTCATGTGTTGTGTTTGCATGTTGTGTAAAATTACACCTACCTGATGGGATGCATACAATATTAAAGGGTGTGACAGCACAGTTTTCTCAGCCATCTGTACAATCAGAGCAGCTTCAGCCACAGCACGAAGACATGCTGGCATACCTGTGACTATGTTATCTAACTTTTTAGACAGATATGCAACTGGCCTATATGTTGAGCCATGAAGTTGCAATAGGACCCCTAGAGCTGCACCCACTGTCTCCCTAACATGCAAGTGAAAAGGTTTTGTGTAGTCCGGCAGGCCCAATGCTGGTGCTGTCGTGATGGCTGCTTTCAAAGCATTGAAATGTTCATCAGCTTCCGCAGTCCACTCCAATGCTGTGTTTGGCGGAGCTTTGTGATCTATCAGACCTCTATCAGACCCCTCAGGTGCCTATCGTGAATCGCACAGTCCGGTATCCACTGTCTACAATAGTTAATTAGTCCCAGAAAGCTTTGTAGCTCCTGTATTGTTCGTGGGGACTTAACCTTTCTGATCAGCTGGACCCTATCTGTAGATATTGCTCTGAGACCCTGCATCAACACATGTCCCAGATAGGTTACCTTGGATTGAACCCATTGCAGTTTCTCTTTCGAGGCTTTAAAACCTGTTTTGGCAAGTACATTGCAAACAATTATAGATGCTTTTTCACAGTCCTCCTCCGTCTCCCCCGACACGAGTATGTCATCTGCAAACTGAAGCACACACACGGTTGAAGGCAAATCAGTCATCTTGGCCAAAGTTCTGTGCACTGCTGCAGAAAAGACAGCGGGTGAGTCTACATAGCCCTGAGCAAGGCGTTTCCATGAATATTGCTGCGCCTTAAATGTAAATGCTAACAAAGGCTGAGTATCTGGGTGTACAGGTACAGAGAAAAAGGCTGCACACAAATCAATTACTGTAAAATACTTGTGCGAATGTGGCACTGAATTCATAACATTCAAAACATCAGGCACAATTGGTGCGAGTGGTATAATTAACTGATTAACTGCCCTTAAATCTTGAGTTAATCTCCTAGTTTTCCCATCCGCTTTCAAAACAGGATTAATTGGTGTGTTATATGGTGAGTGTGTTTGTTCGAGGACACCCTGCTTGACAAAGTTTTCAATCAAATGTTGAATGCCTTGTTCCTTATCTTTAGACAAAGGGTATTGTTTAATGTAGACAGGCTTGTTTGTTTTAAGTTTAGCCCGATAAGGTTCCATGTCAATGAAACCAGTTTCATCCCTGAACTGAGACCATAACAAAGGGTTAATCATGGTGTCCGCCCCTATTGATATGCTGCTACCGGAGGGAGTTACCCTTGAGCCGCTTATCAGTCCACTCGTAGGCAGAGGATCGACGGATGCCTGTAAACTAGACAGAAAGGAAAAAACATCCTTGTTATCAGTTAACTTAATGTCCATGCCTAATTTATGCATCATATCACAACCTAAAAGATTTAGTGGAGCAACCCTTATAATTCTGAATTTGTGCAAAAATGGTTTAATGCCAGAGGCTGCAACCTGTAAAGGAGGTGTTACAGTACAAACAATGTCAGTTCCGGAAATTCCCACAGAGTGAATAATTTGATTAGTAATAGGACCCTCATAACTGTTAGAAGTCATAGACGAAGCATCTGCGCCTGTATCAAGCAGAAAGGTTTGAGGCTGGCCATTTATCATAAGGAAAAAATAAGGCAAATCCTCCCATTTATTCGAAAAGGTCAGGGTCATCATACATAAATCAGAACTGACATCACTCTGATCACTCTGTGGGCACCCCTATTCTTGATTTGAGGGCCACTGGGTTGGGTATGGAGCACCCGTGGTCTCATATGGAGCACCCGTGATCTCATGTCTGCTCGGTGGTGTGTGTTGTGTGTGTGTCTCACCAGAAATTGGCTTGCGCAACTGTCTGCACTCTCGTTTGTAATGGCCCCTCCTTCCGCAACAAAAGCAAATGACCCCAGACTTCTTCCTTTGTCTAGGGAAGCTGTTTGTTCAGTCCTCCTCTTTTCGGGATAGCCTGTAAACATAGCATGTTCCTGTTTTACAGAAAACCCCCCAGAGCTATCCAGCTCTCTGATTCGCTTTCCGAGAGCATCTAAAGTCATATCATGCAAGTTTGAAGTTGTTATTCTGATTAACTGCGCTTGTTTCGGATTCATGTTATTTAACAGAGTATTGACAAATAGAGGCTTTATATCATTATTCATAGGCAATTTAGAATCTTCAACCCATGCTTTCTTAAAACGCACAAAAAATTGAGCAGCTGATTCCTTCGCTGCCTGCTTAGTGCCTGCAGCATATGATAAGTCCTGTTGATTCCCTAAGCGTTCATCAAGAAACTCTTAGCTGTTTGAAAAATGTTTCAACATTAGCAGGCGTCTCCCAAAACAACTCATGTGGGTTTGCAGCTGTACCGCTATTTGTGATTTTATCATTGTCAAGTAATAATGCGGGACATTTTTCAATCAGCATTTCCATCTTTCTCTAGTGTTCTTAACAACACCGCTCGGAAATTTCTACCTGTAAAATGCACATATTTTGTATGCATTTGCAAAATTGATACATATTTACCCGCTTCCTGTGGAGAAGGCAAGCTTTTACAGATCGCCTCCATATCAGACATTCTTAACAGTCTTTCATTTAGCGTGTTTCCAGCTCTCACCCAAACCATTGAATTTTGAGGGTTTGTAGTTACATTAGGTTTATCAATTAACTTTTCTGGTTTTATCTCTTTTGGTTTTATCGGCAGTGATGGTGCAGAGGGAGAAAACTGTATCTGGCAAGGGTTCGTATATCCCGGTGGCTTTTCAAATGGCCACTGGTTTTGATTTGCATACGCAATAATTTTAGATTTTTCCGGACCCTGGTCCCAAACCTTTTTCATGTCTTTCGATACTGCATAAGCTTTATTCATGTATGGATAATCCCATGTTGGGTCTCCCCAACCTCCATTTGACATGCCCCTGCCATTAACATACACTCATCAGCAAATTAACCTTCCTCGGATAGGGAATATCAATTTTTGGTTTTATTCCCTCCGACCATCCTGCAATATTGCTAACATATGGATCTGTATAAAATCCTTGATTCTTTCTGTACATAAATGTCACTGGCGTTTCGCCCGGCAGTGGCCTTGAAATAGAATTCCCATCTTACACTTTCAAACCCGGCGGGGATAAAACAGTACAGACAAAACAAAACAAAGAAAAACCCTTGTGTTCAATCGACCAACAGTTTCAACAGTGCTGCATGTATTATATTGTGTTTAGAGGGGGATATTAAATTCACCGTCCTTTTCTGACCCCAATATTTCAATACATGCAGTAACAGTGATATCAATAATATTTTCAATTTTAAACTGTAAGAATGTAATCTTTTAGAATAAACATTAAACAGATTTATTTCTGTTTATTTTTCGTTAGTAACAAAGCCTCCTCAAAGCTAACACTTCGATCCCAATTACAGTGTGATCAAGACTGCATTACCATTCATATTCGTGCGTTAATAATTATTTTATTAATTACTGTCGCCAGCCTCACTGGTACAACAATGGGAGAATCAACTCCCACTAACATGAATTAAACACACAAGAATCATAAAGTCATAAGAACTGTATAGAAAAACACTTACCCCTTTTAATGTAGGTCTGTGACCGATCGTCAGTGCGCCCCAGAGGTCTATGTTCTCTTTGGTTCAATGAGAGAAGAGTCTCCCCTCAGGCGAGCCCCCAACTGTAAGAATGTAGACTTCTTATGTCCCCTTGTCTAAGCAATATTATACGGTTGAAGAGTCTAGTCGACGGAACACACAGAGTTTGCAGATCTGGAAACAAAGTTTGACACAGACACAAGTGCTTGTTCAATCAGAGAGTCCAAAGTTTATTATTTTAGGACTAATACTTTTAAGTTTGCATCAGGAGGCGTCATATAAAACCACCAAAACAGTGGAGAATCACCAGACTTTCTGTTTAGTCTTATTCCTCCTGAACAATCAAATATGATACAAAGTACGTATTCAATATACAGTATCAAACAATTGTCCCTTGACATCATTAGGGACCTTGAGATGGAGACCAACAGATACTTATATCAACATATGACCGCATAAGATACGATACAACTTTCAACGATGTTAAACAACAAGACAGTATGGCACATCTTATGTGAATTTAAGCTAATACTAATACGAATGAATATGAATGATGAATACATATGGTATATGAATATTGTATTGTACACAGATGCAATATTTGTAGAGGACACGGACGAAATCCAGATTCTCACACTAATCCTAATAAGTATAATAATCACTGGTATAATCCTAAATCAAGAAGTAAAATTAGAGAGAAATGAACAGTTTACAACAGACATGATTTTAAATGATGATGGTGACTGTGATATGCCAAAACAAATGTCTTTAATAGTACATTTGACTATTTGAATATTTGAGCAGACCACCAACATCCATAATGCGAGACTTTAACTGTTCGTATACAGGAGAACCTTTTCAAGGTCCTGCATTTTATGTAAATGCTCGTCCCGCACAATTATGTGTATGTTCCAAATCAGGCAGACATATAGTAGGAATGTCCGATTGTGGAAATGTAATTACTTTGTCTAAATCAAGTAATGGACGTCATAATTGCACCATACAATATCGCAATAAAACTACTGAGGGATTTGAATGTCCATTTTCACACTTAGATAGTTCACCAGGAATGGTGTGGGTTTGTAGTGGAATCTGCCATATTACCATTTAGATGCAGGGGAATGGAAGGTTGTTGTTATGCTGCTATTTTGTCCACCAGGAACTAGCATAATGGAAAAGACAAATCTGGCCACATCTTTGAAGAGACATAAAAGGGAAGTAAAACTGCCAAATTATTATGCAGGGCCACAAGATTAGTAATCCATGGACTACTCCTTGGGAAAACGTGGATGGTCCACAGCAGATTTCTTTACAGGACCGGTACTACTGTTGCTCTGAACAAAATCAATGGTCTGGCATGGCAAGTCTTTCTCTGGAAAATGACACAGCACAAGCTTTAAACTTAATCTCTAAAGAATTAAAGAAAATGAGAGTTGCCGTCGTGCAATATAGACTTGCTTTGTATATATTAACAGCAGAGAAAGGAGGAGTGTGCAAAATGCTAGGAGTATCTTGTTGTTTTTCAATTCCAGATTATGCAGATAATGTCACTGACGTTGTGAAGCACCATGAGAGAATCAGTTCGTGAACCCACACCGGTAGATGCAACTTGGTTTCAATGGTTGGACAGCCTATCCGGGGGATGGGATATTGGATAACCGGTACAGTAATTCCAGTTGTTATGACCACATTATTGACCACACCCTTGTTACTATTTTTGCCATGCATGTTGCAGTGTGTGGTCGGATGTGTTAAAAGATCTGTTACTTCCTTTACAACCAAAGGAACCTATCGAATGATGTTAGCAAGGAGAACGACTGACGTCAACCAGCCTATGCTGGTTAGACGAACACCTAAAGGCTATCGTCCGAAAGATCAGAATCAAACTTGGGGATCCATATTTGAATCATAACAGCGATACGGACGAGGATGATAATGATTGTGTTCAAGCACATGAGTTAGAACCAGAACCAATACCGGTGATAGAAGAACCAAGAAATGTTGATGAACGTGACAATGTAATGGAAGGAGATAATGGGCTTGACGATTCAGTAATTGAGATTGGCACGGTAGATGATGAAGAGTAGATATAATTATGTTTATGTTTTTTATGAGGATGATTGGTTTTGTTATGTTTTTATTACAAATCAGTCTGATTGATCTTTTACCTCAAAGAACAGTTTGCAAACCAGAAAACCACATTAAAAATACGCAAATGCAACTATCCTTTTATTAAAGATTTTGTATTAACCCTTTTTACTACTCTATATTTTGTTTTTAAAGGGACACAAAGGGCCATTGTGAGAATCTGGATTTCGTCCTGTCCTCTACAATACAAAGTTCATATATCATATGTATTCATTCGTATTCATTCCTATTAGTAGTAGCTTCTATTCACATAAGATGTGCCTTACTTTCTTGTTGTTTAACCTCGTTGAAAGTTGTATCGTATCTTATCCTGTCTTATTTTGATATAAGCATCTGTTGTTCTCCATCTCAAGGTTCCTAATGATGTCTAGGGACAATTGTTTTGTTATTGTAATATTGAATACGTTCAGGAGGAATAAGACTAAACAGATAGTCTGGTGATTTTCCACTCTGGTGGTTTTATATGACACCTCCTGCTGCAAGCATATACATATTAGTCCTTAAAACAATAAACTTTGGACTCTGATTGAACAAGCACCTGGTGTCTGTGTCAAACTTTGTCTCCAGGCCTGAACTCTGTGTGTTCCGTCGACTAGACTCTTCAACCGTAGAATATTGTTTAGACAAGGGGACGTAAGAAGTTTACATTCTTACATATACATTGTAATATGTATACACAATAGTGCCAAAAGGTTTTGAACCATCCTCATATCTAAGGTTACAGGCTTCAAGCGCGCGGGCGCCAAGAGCACCACAAGGATAATTATAAAATGTTAATTCCGCCTATGTTTCCCCACTATACAGAATTCTATTTATACATTTGACCAAAAAAATTGTACTTGACATATTTCGAAGAAAAAGTATTTGGGGGTCAAAGACATAAACAACAGCATTTACCTTTTAGAGACGACGTACGAATCAGAATCCTCTGGATTAAACTGATATGCGATGCTCGCGCGTCAAAAAATGAGCAGACGGATGAATGAGTTTAGCAAGCATGCTTTGTATCCTGTACGGAAATACACGTCTAATAAGGACCCGTTGTTGACGTCAACATAATATAAAAGATACAACCTGTGTTTTCATAGACAAGGGTAATTATTATTCAGCAAAGTCATTTTATTCGTGAAAATCCTGCTTCAGTTGTTGATACATTTTATATAATAAAATGAAAAATAGTTATCCACTTCCACCCACATAACACAATCAATAAACCATACATTTAAAAATATTTAAACAAAATGGGGGTAATTAAATTGATAATAAGGTTCAATTTATTAACAAACCACATTACATTGAGAACAATATATAAATGCATATAACTGCATAAAATTTCCACAACTATTAGATTTTTTTATTTCCTTGTACTTTTTCTTCTTTTATCCTGTGCGGCTACGGGGAGAGAGGGAGAGAGAGTTTAAAAGCTGCGTACAATCAACACACATTAAAATAAATTTAAATAAGTGGAAACTCAAAGTTAAAAACATTGTGTAAAATGATGTAATACCTGCTTAAAATCTCTTTAATTCCTCAACACACATCTCAAGTTTTTCGTGCAATGGTCCCAAGTTTTTACACTCTATGAAATAACAATATGAAAACATTTAATAGAAGTTAACTGGAACAAATATTTCCATATAGAAAAGAAAGAAAAAAATAGCTGATCGTATTCTCACTAGCTCTTCAAGGAACCTATCAAGTTTTTCGTGATGTTTTGAACAATTAATACAGTCTGGAAGGAAGTAGTTTAAAGAGATAAGACTACACAAGTGATAACTCATTTCAATGCATTAGCTATAAGATGATCAATCCACCTGACTCATGGGCTGCTTCAGCTGGTTGCACAAAATCACTGACTACTGTAGGATGAACACTAGGTGCTGTTGATGCAATAAAGACAAAGAATTGTCAGAAAAAAGGCATTCAGTCTGACTATTAACATGAATCTGGATTACAACTATTCAAACAATAAGAATTGTGTTAATAAAAACTCGGTTTACTGAAACCTTAAGGATAGAAACTGAAGTGAGAAGAAAACGTCTCGGTTACGTATGTAACCTCGGTTCCCTGATGGAGGGTTGTGTTGAGAGGACGACTGGGGTTTGATCTTGAGAACCTATCATCTCCGAGAGGAATTTCTAAACGCCAATAGGATTGTCGAATGGCCCGCCCACGCCAGTCTCCGCCCCGTACATACGGGTATAAAAGGAAGATGGCGGCGGTCATTCATTCACCTTTGTGCTGAGGAACCTGAGAGAGTGTCTCTCGTCACTGCGGCGGGTCGGCGCAGTGGAGTGGCATGAAGACACAACGTCTCGTTCCCTCCATCAGGGAACCGAGGTTACATACGTAACCGAGACGTTCCCCTTCAGTCGGTCTCTCGAAGTTGTGTTGAGAGACGACTGGGGGAAGTATCTACACACGCCACGGCACTACGCCGCATTACGACCTCTAGCGGGGCGACAGTGACTGGCCCTGCGAGTCAAGACTGAGCGCTACCGCGAGATGTAATCTTCCAGTGGATTCAGTATCAGACATACGAAGAAGCTTCTACTGATGGTCATCACGGAAGGTGGCGTTACCCCTGTAACGAGGTCCCTTCCGGGCCGCACTGGGAAAAAACACTACTCCTCTCTTGAAGAGTGTGTTGCGGAGCCCACATCCTGCCACGTGGGGAGGTACATGTGGAGGTATAAGGCATGGTCTACCCATAGGGAGAGCGCATGCCGGAAGTGTCAACCCGATTCTGGGGACAGTAAACTCGGTCGAGAGCACCGGTGGGGAGGTCACCAATTCGCCAGAGGGGAATACGTGAAAATCTTCATACGGGACTACCTATAAGGGACCTCTCTCCGAAGCACGGGGCATTCTCTCCTCGTACTGAGGAGAACAGAATGCCCCGGAATTTCGGGGGGGCGCTTGGCGAACTGGATCGCACAACCGAGACGGATCGTTCGGTCCAACCACCGTGAAGGGCTGGTATGCGTCTGCCCACGCAGCCAAGAACCTTGCCAACGTGTTAGAGGAACGATCTCCTTCACCGTCCCTGGAAGAGGTGGTTCGGTGGGTGGCAGAGCGGTCACCTCGCCCTGGACGGATCCCAGGAGGTTGAAGTCGTCCGCGCCGTCCAACCTCGCGACAGGCAGCGCCTTGTACAGACTCGGCAATGGTATGGCCGACGTCGGGCCCAATGTTTCCCCTGGGTTCATCCCGTCAGGGCCGCTGGGAGTCCTTCTTTGCGGGTCGCTGGCGGGGTTTCGCTCTCCTCCGCGTGGGTCTGCGTCTCGGGTGGGCCGTCCTGGGGGAGGGCACCGGAACCGGAGGGGCCACAGCAGAGGGGCGGGGCTGTTGGGAAGCAGGCTACACGCCCTAGACGGGAGTCTAGGTCGACCCTCCAGGTGGCAGGCCGTCTGTGGGCAGAGGTGCAACCGCTACAGCACGCTCCACCTGGGGGATGTCGACATAGCCTCGGGCCGCCCCGCCATCCAGGGAAGTCACAGCCGCCGAGCCCACGAGTGTAGAACGCACCGAGAAAGGTGCATTCCACGACCTCGTGAGCTCCTCATGCACTTCCGGGAAGAACGGCACCGGGGTGGTTCGCGGTTTTTGGCCGCGACCCGTACCCAGGTACCATTCATCAAGCCGCGAGCGTTTCGGGGAGGGCGGGTTAACGCACTGCAACCCGATGCTCACGGCTGCCCGGGCAAGCATGGCCGACATCTCCGGGTCGGTCCCATCACGAGCTCTACCGCCTGTGGACAGGAGCTCGGAGAGATCGTCCCCGTCTGATGCCAGTAGGCAGCTGTCCGATGCCGCGACAGAGATTTCGTCATCATCCCTCTTGCGAGTCTGCCCGCTATGGAACGGTCTACCGCCGTCCATCGGGGATGCACCAGGTGAGCGAACTGGGGTATGGGCGGTTCGCCGAGCCGGAACTGGCGAAGCGACATCCATAGCAGTCCCCATATCACCCCCGCTGCTCGTCGAGGCGGTCGACTTCGCCGAAGCGGCAGCCGAAATCGCCTGAGAAGCGAGCGGGTTGGTGGCAACAGTTCCGAAGAACCTTGCCAGCCGTGACCGCAACACCTTGATAGACATGTCCTCGCAGAAAGGACATGTCGTATCACTGAAACCTGCTTCAGCATGCTTGACGCCCAAACATGTGACGCAGGTTTCATGGCCGTCTGACTCGGGAATGAGTCTGCCGCACCCAAGGACACAGCTGCGAGACATGCTCAGCAGCTGGAGAAATTTGCTCTTTTAGAATTAAGGCTCTGTGGGAATTTGCCGGGAAGTCGAAGGGAAGGCCGTCTTCCACCAGGGGATCCGCTGCTTCCACGTCGCGCCGGCAGGAGAAGAAAGACTCTCTCGAAGAAAAATAAATTTGACACATATAGTGCAAAACAGTTCCGAAGAACAAAAGGTGAATGAATGACCGCCGCCATCTTCCTTTTATACCCGTATGTACGGGGCGGAGACTGGCGTGGGCGGGCCATTCGCCAATCCTATTGGCGTTTAGAAATTCCTCTCGGAGATGATAGGTTCTCAAGATCAAACCCCAGTCATCTCTCAACACAACGTCGAGAGACCGACTGAAGGGGAACTACATAGCATGTGTAAACTACTGCAGGAATGACATTTTGGTTATTTTGTGTATTAAGTGTCAAAGCTCCAAAACATTTTGATTTGAGTTCAAATTTGTGAAAGAAAAAAGTATGTATTTATTTATTTAAGGCATCATATTGTATTGTACAAGAGTTATCTGCAGCTACTTAATACTTTAATTTGGTTTCCATTGCTCTTATTAAAGACCATATAAGAGATGTTGAAATGCATCTATCAAATCTAACAAATACACAAAGCAAATGATGACAAAAATACAGAAAAGGGGACGAAAGGTCGCACCAATTTTTTTTTCTCTTTGCTGAAGGCAAATCATCATTGCTCAAGTGCTTTTGGGCCAGACCGGGAAGCAGTGAATTCCTCGTCCTCACACCTTTTATAGATAGAATTAGAGGAAACATTATTTTTTTCAATCAATAAAGAGCCTTTCATTTTCATTAGTCAATTTGATGTAGTATTTCAAAAAATAAACATTCAACATTCAAAAATAAACATTCAACATTCAAAAAACTACTTAAAACCCAACTCTTCTTTGAATACCTGACAGACAAATGAAAAAAAAATCCTAACCCTTTCTCTCAACAGGTAGTGGTTTAGCTTAAATTGAAACCAGTAACTTTGTATTGGTACCTTATGTATTATGACTCCTGTATGACATATCGCTTGTTGCTCCCTAACACTTTGTAAGTCGCTTTGGATAAAAGCGTCTGCTAAATGACTAAATATTAGGAATATGAAATCTGTCAACCTAATCTAAACCACAATTACAGTATCAAGGAAACAAGCTGAGAACATCTCTGTCGCTGTCAAAAGTACCTGGTAATCCTGAGGGTTTATTACTGGACGGAGGCTGAACAGTTTCAACAGAGTTTTGTGTAGTCTGTGGGGTCTTGAGAGCAATTATTTTCCGAGTTGGAGGCTGTCGCCCTGATGGTTTCATCTGTGGTATACCGAAGCTTAAATGTTTAGAAACTGCAACAACATTTAAGCTAAGAAATTAACAATTGTACAAAATTAAAGGGATAGTTCACGCAAAGATGAAAATTATGTCATGGATTACTCACTCTCTAGTAGTTCCAAACCATCATAAATTTCTTTATTTGGTTGAACAGAGAGAAAGATATTCGGACAAATTCTTGTTAACAGTTCTTGGACCCCATTGACTACCATGGTGGTCAAAAGTGCCACAGAACTGTTTACTGTCCCACATTCTTCAAATTATCTTTGTTTGTGTTCAAGAGAACAAAAAAAAGTTGCTTCCTTCTAAGAGATAATGGAGTCCAAGAACTGTTTGGTTATAAGCATTCTTCCAAATATCGTTCTCTGCTCAGCAGAACAAAGATATTTATAAAGATTTGGAACAACATGAAGTTGAGTAGATGACAACAGAATTTGTGTTTTGGGTGAACTATCCCTTTAAACAAACGCATGTGTATTAATGCATAAACAACTCACCTGGTGTGAAAGTATACCCAGGCACAGAAGAAACCACAGGTGTCTGTTAAAAACATCCACATGTCATTTAATTAAACCTACTGCAAATATAATCTGGTAGTAATTAAATAGTACATTTGGCACTTGAACCGTTTTAGGTCTGAACGCTGCTGAGGAGTTCATGGATAACTGTGGTCTTGGTGGCAGACCGGATTTTGGATGAATGAGACACTGTTCTGATGTCACACTGTTTACGCCTGCCCATGACCGCTCACAGACTCCGCCTTATGAGCGCGTAGTATCATCTACCGCCAATGACACGTTGTCAGCCATTTTCAGGCAAGAGCAGATGAAGCCACTAGCCAGCGACAAAAAATGTCTAAGAAACAACAAATGTGTGCTGTTGTTGGATGTAAAATGGAACATAAATGGAGACCAGGAGGATACCTTTCCGACGAGCCCAAGTTTCGTCCCCTGCGACTTCGGTGGCCGGTGTTTAACGATAAAAGTCCCGGCCCAGACGCCGAGAACTCAGCTTCCGGGCAAGAAGCACTTTTTTCAGGTCAACAAACCAACATAAATTGGTCCGTATCTCTGGTCCGGAAAGATTTAGAGAAACGAGCCAGGACTTTTTGGAAATGACCGCGAGTCGATGCAACCCCTAGGTCGGGAGCTAGAGCTACCTGTAGCCGGAAAGGTTGAAAAATCTATGCTCCGGGACCCGGTGGCCTGTCAGTATAATATGGATTTGTTTCGTCCAAAAAATTATATTCTCAAGAGCGGATCAGTACCAGCTGTTCGCGATCAAGCTTCATCTCCGAAAGAAGTAAGTATAACACATCGTTTTGAAATCGCCTTTCTTAAATAATATGTTTAACACGTTAGCGGCTGTTGTTTACATGTTCACGGCTAAACATGAGACTGTACATTGGTCCAAAGACATGTTGTAGTAGAGTAGGCGGGGCGAGACCGTGGTTCGAGTCCGGTGAGTAATTGTGAATTAGCGCCAGCTGTGCGCACACCGGCCTCGAATCACGTAGGAGATGGGAGAATATAAAAGGAACGAGCGACCGGACCGTCGAAGAGAGAGGACCGGGCCCGAACTTATGTTATGTTTGTATTTATATTCTCCCATCTCCTACGTGGTTCGAGTCCGGTGAGTAATTGTCAATTAGCGCCAGCTGTGCGCACACCGGCCTCGAATCACGGTCTCGCCCCGCCTACTCTACTACACATGTGTTATGTTGTAATGTAAGTAGTAAAACGCATAGTGCCCCTCGGTTCAGAAGACTCGTGACCGACACTATTTCTGTAAAGCGTATTGAAAGAAAATTATAGCAGTGTCTTTCTTGGTGAGTTCAGTGTTATGTCATAAGTGTGAGAATACTTAGAGCGGATAGAAACAGAGTGTGCATTTGTAAGACAACCTGGTTTCTGATCTTTACTTACCAGTCTGTCATATAGTCTGAATGCATGTTTTTGCCTATATCCGTGTTTATACCTTTTTGTAATATGCATGCAAACGAGTAATCATCAATGGCCAACATTTCATACATCATATGTTGTACTATCTATGTTTTAGTCTTTTCCATTTAATTTGTATTCATGAACAAGGCATTAAGGTGATTTTTATTGCAGTTAGTGTATGGTTTTGGTAGGACAAGGCTTTACAGACGTAATTGCGCTTTCCGCCAAATAAGCTTTCTTGTAACTCAGTGGTAAGAGCATTGCGTTAACAACGCAAGGTTGTGGGTTCGATCCCAGGGGATTGCAAATTCCTGTGTAAAATGTATAAGATAAAGCAATGTGAGTCCCTTTGGATAAAAGCATCTGCCAAATGCCTAAATGCTTGTCTTGCACATATGTAAGGACTCTATGTCATATTTTGGATACGGGGAGGGGACCAGAAGCTCATTTGCATTTAAAGAGACACACACAAAAACACCACGTTTTCCATTGCAGCCACAAATGGCAGTGTTCATCGTATTGTAATGAAAGATATGTGATGTATTTTGAGCTGACCGTTTACACAGACATTCTGGGAATACCACTGACTATTTTTACATTGCAGAAAACACCTGGATTTGCGGCCCTTTAAATGTGTTCGTGTACAAATTCTACTTTGAAAAAACTATTGTATTAACAGTGACATCCCCCTCTGTAAATAGCTTTATTGAACAGCGTGTGGCACACTTGAGCATTCATTTATTTTTCCAAAAAATTTATATTATGCAATTGGGACAAATAACGGAAAATGTCACTTTGTGTCAGAACGATACTTTACCAAAGAAAATATATAGTTCTACAAGAAAGACTCAGGAAACAGAACGATAAATTATATTTATCAAACATAGATTTAAATTATAATGTTAAAGATCTTTGAGCATAGGCCCCGTCCGATGAAGGAATCATGAAAAAATGATTCTGATGTTCCTGCCTGAAGATAAGGCAGGGGCGGAGCCTACCCCAGAAGAGAAGGTAAACAAAAATCAACCCACCGGATGATTCATCTCCCTGAGGTTCCTAAAGGAGAAAGTATGTGCCTGTCATTCATGGTTGAAACATGAACATGAGGTTACATCATACTTCTATTGAATGTAGCAATCACAACACTTTTAAGGGTAAATAGTTGCATATCACTGTTTTTAACAGAACCTGCGAAAGCAATTACAGGCTTTCCAAAGCCAAGTGAACTAGCCTGATTGGGCTTGCAAATACCTACACATTTCCCATAAGCCTGCACAGGCTGAATGGGCTTGCAAAAGCACATAAAGAAAAGATAAAATAAACAACAAACATAACAACGACAGAGCCTGCACAGGTTGAATGGCCTTGCACAAGCCAACAGAATTTCCAGAAGCCTGCACAGGCTGAATGGGCTTGCACGGGCCAACAGAAGTTCCAGGAGCCAGCACAGGCTGAATGGGCTTGCACAAGTCAACAGAATTTCGAGGAGGCTGCACAGGCTGAATGGGCTTGCACAAGCCAACAGAAGTTCCAGGAGCCTGCACAGGCTGAATGGGCTTGCACAAGTCAACAGAATATCCAGGAGCCTGCACAGGCTGAATGGGCTTACGCAAGCCGACAGAATTTACCCAAAGCATACGAAGCCTAATATGAGGCTTGCCAAAGCTGTGCTATAAGTAACCTATACTTAAGCCACCACCACCAGTAAATGCAAAGTAAGTTCCTTAAGCTTTTGGAGTACACCTGCTGAGCATCCAGTATGGTTTTAGAATCCAGTCTTATATATAAATGCATAAATGACCATCTGCTCAGGACCTTAATAGAAGAAGTCGGAATCCCACAGGCTGCAGAAGCAGCTGCGCCAATCCTAAATGGATTTTGCGTTGTTTGACCTCAAGCGAGTCCCAACTTCAGCGACTTATAAAGCTGGTAATCATCTTGATCTTATCTACACACGCCATTGTTTCACCCATTACTCCCGGGTCACCCCGCTGCACAAGTCAGATCATTTCCTCATCACTCTTGATCTCGACTTAACCTCCGACTTAACCTCCTGCTTAGACATCTTATGCCCTCTCAGATCTAGGCCATCTCGTACATTTCCTTCTGCCCACTGGTTATCTGATGTTCTCTGTGAACATCATGCCTCTATCAGGTCTGCTGAGAGAAAGTGGCGCAAATCAAAAGAACCTACCGACCTCTCTCTTTATCAGTCTATTCTCTCTTCTTTCTCTGCGGATGTCTCTGACCCACATTATCAACTCATCTCTCACCACTGGTACATTTCCTACACTCTTCAAAGAGGCCCGTATTACCCCACTACTAAAAAAACCTAATCTTAATCCTGCAATGTTAGAAAACTACAGACCGGTATCCCTCCTCCCCTTCGTTGCGAAACCTCTAGAACGTGTTGTATTTAACCAGCTCTCATCCTTTCTCGCCCTGAACAACCTCCTAGACAGCAACTAGTCGGGTTTCAAGAGCGGTCATTCCACTGAAACTGTGCTGCTCTCTGTTATTGAAGCCCTGAGACTGGAAAGAGCTTCCTCTAACTCATCTGTTCTCATCCTACTGGATCTATCTGCCGCCTTTGACACCGTTAACAATCACATTCTCCTGTCCACCCTCAAGACTATGGTGGTCTCCGGAATGGTGCTACAATGGTTCAGGTCTTATCTCTCGGGTAGGTACTTTAGAGTATCTTGGAGAGGTGAGGTGTCTGAGTCCCAACATCTCGAAACAGGTGTGCCTCAGGGCTCAGTGCTTGGTCCGTTGCTATTCTCTGTATACATGTCTAGGCTCTGCCATCCGGAAACATGGCTTTTGCTATCACTGCTATGCGAATGATACGCAACTCTACCTGTCTTTTTGCCCTGACGATCCGACTGTTTCTGCACGCATCTCAGCTTGCCTAGCCGACATCTCGCTCTGGATGAATGACCATCACCTGCAGCTGAACCTTTCAAAAACAGAACTGCTTGCAATCCCGGCCGATACAAAGACTCATCACAGCCTCTCCATTCAACTGGGCTCATCAACCATCACATCTTCCAGAAAGGCAAGAAACCTGGGAGTGGTGATCGATGATCAGCTCAACTTCACAGATCAAATTGCTAGCACCGCCCGGGCCTGTAGATTCATCCTCTACAATATAAGCAAGTCCTAGTAAGGGCTATGATCCTGTTCAGACTGGACTACTGCAATGCGCTACTGGGTGGACTTCCAGCTTGCACAACCAAACCTCTACAGATGATCCAGAATGCTGCGGCAAGAGGTATCTTTAATGAACCGAAGAGAGAACACGTCACTCCTCTATTCATTAAGCTACATTGGCTCGAACCAAGGACCTTTCGAGTGTAAACCAAACGTGATAACCACTACACTACAGAAACATATACAATTCCTTCCTACGTCGTCTACCTCGGCTGGTTTAAAACAGACCCCGCCAGCGTTGTACTCATGTTTCAGGAAAGATGTTTGGCTTGATTTTGGTCAAAAGCAACACAAGGTTCTTGTCAGATTTCGGTCTGATTTTGCCCAGTTACGATCCGGGGCCTTTCACGTGTGATGTGGACGTTAAAACCACTGCATCACAGAAACCAGGTCAGCCTAAATAACTGATCAGTTCCATTTCGGGTGACCCCAAAAGTGCAAGAAGGAGTGTTTCGCATAAACGACATTCAAGTGGCCCTGCGTCAAACGACACGCATTGTTTCTGCTCGGTTTCGAACCGAGGACCTATCGCGTGTAAAGCAAACGTGATAACCACTACACCACAGAAACTCTGACTTTGGAAAAACACTTGCCAGTCACAAATTTTAAGGTGTTTCAGGGCAAGATTTTCAGTTACGACAAGCCTTGTCTACGAAACCGTGCATTGAATGCTTAAAGGTTTGTTTAGCTTTTCGTTAGATTTCACTCTATGGCTTAAAGCAGGCTATGTTTCTGCACGGTTTCGAACCGAGTACCTTTGCGTGTAAAGCAAACGTGATAACCACTACACTACAGGAACATATACAGTTCCTTCCGATGTCGTCTACCTCGGCTGGTTTAAAACAGACCACGCCAGCGTTGTACTCATGTTTCAGGAATGACTTTTGGCTTGATCTGGACAAAAACAACAAAAGTTTCTTGTTCGTTTTCGGTCTGATTTTGCCCAACTATGATCCGGGGCCTTTCACGTTTGATGTGAACTTTAAAACCACTGCATCAAAGAAACCAGGTCAGCCTAAATAACTGATCAGATCCATTACGGGTGACCGCAAAAGTGCAAGAAGGAGTGTTTCGCATGAACGACATTCAAGTGACCCCTGCAGCAAAAGACACGCATTGTTTCTGCTCGGTCTCGAACCGAGGACCTTTCGCGTGTTAGGCGAACGTGATAACTACTACACTACAGAAACATGTACAAATCCTGCAAACGTTGTCTATCTCGCACTGGTTTAAAACAGACCACGCAAGCGTTGTACTTATGTTTCAGGAATGATGTTTGACTTGATTTTGGTCAAAAGCAACACAAGGTTCTTGTCAGATTTCGGTCTGATTTTGCCCAGTTACGATCCGGGGCCTATCACGTGTGATGTGGCATTAAAACCACTGCATCACAGAAACCCCACAACAACTTTTTTTTATTTCTGTAAGTTTTGCTACTGGCACACAAATAGACAACCCGTTTCCACTCAGATTTCAACTAGGGACCTTTCAAGTCAGGAGAATGCGACAGTCACTAAAAGAACATAGCCTGTGACATAATAGAGGCTTAATTTGACAATCCCAAAATGCTTTCAATCAGGCTGATACGCAGTGCAGCTACATTTTTTACCGAAGGCATCTGCTCTGCTGGACACCAAAACCTGCATACTGCTTCTGCTCAGTCTCTAGTGGCAACGTGTTTGTGTGAACCAACAAGCGGCCTCGTGGCACAACTGTAGTGCGTCTGACTCCAGATCAGAAGATTGCATATTCGAATCACGTCGTGGTCACTGGTTCTTTGTGCGTAGTTGTTTTGTTAACAATGCCTTGTGGCTGCTTTCGCACACTCTGGCTTTAGTGACTGCTGCAAGCTAATCGGTCGCCGTGACCCTGCGGCAGAATCAGAAGGAGCTTTTTGCACCTACTTGATTGTCCACTTTAAAACCGGTGGACGTTTAGGATTTTTTTATGTAGAGGTGAGGTTCAAAATGTGAAGACAGTGTTAAGACGTGTCGTGAAAAAGATCCGCGCTTCTCCTTCCATACTTTTGAATTGTTGGCAACCTGGACACAACACTGTGTATCCAGCATTTGTTGCCTGAGGCTTCAGAGCATGATAATTTAAAAGGTAAATACTTTGTGCTCACTTGACTTTGGATTATGCAAAGGGACTCAAAGTAGGAGGAGCCCAGAAAGCCTCATAAACGAGATCAGTGGGAATTTGTTTGGGAATATTTGCCCCTTCACTTCCATGATTAGATACCTCCAGACTCGCCCCGGTCATCTTTAATTATCCCCCCTATTTATGTCATCAAATGGGTTTCCCTTAACAAAAGAGTGGTTCAGGACTCATCTTCCAGCAGCTCTGGAGAGTTGTGGCAAGTCTTCACAACTTTACACCGGGCAATCATTTACATTTACATTTACATTTAGTCATTTAGCAGACGCTTTTTATCCAAAGCGACTTACAGGTGGGGTAGGCAATAGAAGCAATTGGGATAGCATAAGTACAATAAAAGCATAAGTGCAATCAAAAATGGATTTTTTTTTAAAGAGTAGAGAAGAAAATAGAGTTAGAACAGATCAGTCAGATGTTGACGGAAGAGCTGTGTTTTCAGACATTTCCTAAATATGGCTACAGAATCTGCAGATCTTGTAGCAGCAGGCAGATCATTCCACATACGTGGAACAGATCCGGAGAAGGTGCGTGAGAGAGATTTTTTACCTTTTTGGGATGGCACCACAGGACACTGTTCGTTGCAGAGCGTAGGGATCTGGCGGGTACATATGTCTTCAGTAGCGAGTGAAGATAAGGTGGTGCCGAACCAGTGGTGGTCATGTAGGCCAGAAGCAGAGTCTTGAATTTGATGCGAGCGACTATAGGGAGCCAATGTAGCTTAATGAATAGAGGAGTGACTTGTGCTCTCTTTGGTTCATTAAAGATAACTCTTGCCGCAGCATTCTGGATCATCTGTAGAGGTTTGGTTGTGCCAGCTGGAAGTCGACCCAGTAGCGCATTGCAGTAGTCCAGTCTGAACAGGACCAGAGCCTTTACTGGGACTTGCTTATATTGTAGAGGATGAATCTACAGGACATGGTGGTGCTAGCAATTTGATCTGTGAAGTTGAGCTGATCATCGATCACCACTCCCAGGTTTCTTGCCTTTCTGGAAGATGTGATGGTTGATGAGCCCAGTTGAATGGAGAGGCTGTGATGAGTCTTTGTATCGGCCGGGATTGCAAGCAGTTCTGTTTTTTTTAAAAGGTTCAGCTGCAGGTGATGGTCGTTCATCCAGAGCGAGATGTCAATGAAGGGGAGGAGGGATACCGGTCTGTAGTTTTCTAACAGTTTAGGATTAAGAGTAGGTTTTTTTAGTAGTGGGGTAATACGGGCCTCTTTGAAGAGTGTAGGAAATGTACCAGTGGTGAGAGATCAGTTGATAATGTGGGTCTGAGAGGGAACAACCGTTGGGGAAATGGCCTGGATGAGATGACTGGGGATGGGATCTAGGGGGCAGGTAGTCGGGTTGTTCGAAGAAATGACCTTGGAAACATCCTCTTCAGATACGAGAGAGAACGAGGGGAGCAAGCATGTGTCTGGGAATTGGGCGTGGTCAAGAGGCGGTGGCGCAGAGAATTGATTGCTGATACCGGCGTTTTATTTACAAAGAACGACACAAAATCGTCAGCTGTTAAGTCCGATGGAGGTGAGGGGGTAGGCGGGCAAGACGAGCAGAAAAGGTTTTAAAGGGAGTACGAGGGTCAGGAGAGTTACTGATTTTAGCGTGGTAGTACTGGCTTTTCGCATAGGAGACATCCGCAGAGAAAGAAGAGAGAATAGACTGATAAAGAGAGAGGTCGGTAGGTTATTTTGATTTGCGCCACTTTCTCTCAGCAGACCTGATAGAGGCGCGATGTTCACAGAGAACATCAGATAACCAGGGGGCAGAAGGAGATGTACAAGATGGCCTAGATCTGAGAGGGCATCAGATATCTAAGCAGGAGGTTAATGTGGAGCAAAGGGTGTGAGTGGCGGTGTTAGCTTCAAGGAGAGAGAACTGTTTAGGGGGTGGGAGAGTGGCAGAGACTGCAGAGGATAAGCGGGAGGGAGAGAGTGATTGAAGGTTGCGTCGGAATGTGACCAGTGGGGAAGCATGTGTAGTGTCTGGAGAAGTTAAGTCGAGATCAAGAGTGATGAGGAAATGATCTGACTTGTGCAGCGGGGTGGCCTGGGAGTGATGGGTGAAACAATGGCGTGTGTAGATAAGATCAAGTTGATTACCAGCTTTACGAGTCACTGAAGTTGGGACTCGCTTGAGGTCAAACAACGCAAAATCCATTTAGGATTGGCGCAGCTGCTTCTGCAGCCTGTGGGATTCCGACTTCTTCTATTAAGGTCCTGAGCAGATGGTCATTTATGCCATTAGAATCCTATATAAGCCTGGATTCTAAAACCATACTGGATGCTCAGCAGGTGTACTCCACAAGCTTAAGGAACTTACTTTGCATTTACTGGTGGTGGTGGCTTAAGTATAGGTTACTTATAGCACGGCTTTGGCAAGCCTCATATTAGCCTTCGTATGCTTTGGGTAAATTCTGTCGGCTTGCTTAAGCCCATTCAGCCTGTGCAGGCTCCTGGATATTCTGTTGACTTGTGCAAGCCCATTCAGCCTGTGCAGGCTCCTGGAAATTCTGTTGGCTTGTGCTAGCCCATTCAGCCTGTGCAGGCTTCTGGAAATTCTGTTGGCCCGTGCAAGCCCATTCAGCCTGTGCAGGCTTCTGGAAATTCTGTTGGCTTGTGCAAGCCCATTCAGCCTGTGCAGGCTCTGTCGTTTTTATGTTTGTTGTTTATTTTATCTTTTCTTTATGTGCTTTTGCAAGCCCATTCAGCCTGTGCAGGTTCTGTTAAAAACAGTGATATGCAACTATTTACCCTTAAAAATGTTGTGATTGCTACATTCAATAGAAGTATGATATAACATCATGTTCATGTTTCAACCATGAATGACAGGCACATACTTTCTCCTTTAGGAACCTCAGGGAGATGAATCATCCGGTGCGTTGATTTTTGTTTACCTTCTCTTCTGGGGTAGGCTCCGCCCCTGCCTTATCTTCAGGCAGGAACATCAGAATCATTTTTTTATGATTCCTTCATCGGACGGGACCTATGCTCAAAGATCTTTAACATTATAATTTAAATCTATGTTTGATAAATATCATATATCGTTTTATGTTTCCTGAGTCTTTCTGGTAGAACTATATATTTCCTTTGGAAAAGTATTGTTCTGACACAAAGTGACATTTTCCGTTATTTCTACCAATTGCATAATATACATTTTTTGGAAAAATAAATGAATGCTCAAGTGTGCCACACGCTGTTCAATAAAGCTATTTACAGAAGGGGATGTCACTGTTAATACAATAGTTTTTTCAAAGTAGAATTTGTACACAAACACATTTAAAGGGCCGCAAATCCAGGTGTTTTCTGCAATGTAAAAATAGTCAGTGGTATTCCCAGAATGTCTGTGTAAACGGTCAGCTCAAAATACATCACATATCTTTCATTACAATACGATGAACACTGCCATTTGTGGCTGCAATGGAAAACATGGTGTTTTGGTGTGTGTCTCTTTAAATGCAAATGAGCTTCTGGTCCCCTCCCCGTATCCAAAATATGACATAGAGCCCTTACATATGTGCTTTGGATGCAGCAAGACAAGCATTTAGGCATTTGGCAGATGCTTTTATCCAAAGCGACTCACATTGCTTTATCCTATACATCTTACACAGGTATTTGCAATCCCCTGTGATCGAACTCACAACCTTGCGTTGTTAACGCAATGCTCTTACCACTGAGTTACAGGAAAGCTATATGGCAGAAAGCGCAATTACGTCTGTAAAGCCTTGTCCAACCAAAACCACACACTAACTGCAATAAAAATAGCCTTAATGCCTTCTTCATAAATACGAATTAAATGGAAAAGGACATAACACTGAACTCAACAAGAAAGACACTGGTATAATTTTCTTTCAATACGCTTTACAGAAATAATGTCACAATGTCACAAGTCTTCTAAACCGAGGGGCACTATGCGTTTTACTACTAACATTACAACATAACACATGTCTTTGGACCAATGTACAGTCTCAGGTTTAGCCGTGAACATGTAAACAACAGCCGCTAACGTGTTAAACATATTATTTAAGAAAGGCGATTTCAAAACGATGTGTTATACTTACTTCTTTCGGAGATGAAGCTTGATCGCGAACAGCTGGTACTTATCCGCTCTTGAGAATATAATTTTTTGGACGAAATAAATCCATATTATACTGACAGGCCAGCGGGTCACGGAGCATAGATTTTTCAACCTTTCTGGCTACAGGTAGCTCTAGCTCCCGACCTAGGGTTTGCATCGACTCGCGGTCATTTCCAACAAGTCCTGGCTCGTTTCTCTAAATCTTTCCGGACCAGAGATACGGACCAGTTTATGTTGGTTTGTTGACCTGAAAAAAGTGCTTCTTGCCCGGAAGCTGAGTTCTCGGCGTCTGGGCCGGGACTTTCGATCGTTAAACACCGGCCACCGAAGTCGCAGGGGACCAAACTTGGGCTCGTTGGAAAGGTCTCCTCCTGGCCTCCGTTTATGTTCCATTTTACATCCAACAACAGCACACATGTGTTGTTTCATAGACATTTTTGTCGCTGGCTAGTGGCTTCATCTGCTCTTGCCTGAAAATGGCTGACAACGTGTCATTGGCGGTAGATGGAACTACGCGCTCATAAGGCGGAGTCTGTGAGCGGTCATGGGCAGGCGTAAACAGTGTGACATCAGATTGTTAGGGGATTGCCAACAGCCTGTTTTGTGTCACTGTTGTGGTTTAAAGAAGATTACAATAGTGTACAGGTAAATAGGTAAATAGTGTAAATAGCAGACTTACGTACTAAAGTTGCCTTTCCGTGTGATCCATATCAGAACTGATTATATCTCAAAATATTAGATCAAGTATGACATTGTTAATTTAAAATGCTTTTAATACAATTAATGATGCTAAATATATATGGATAAAAACAGAATTGTCTTGCATTTTTTAGCATTTTCTGCAAAATGGACGACACTGTTTATACCTGATAAACTGAAGCTCACGGTAACGGTTAGGGGCAGGAGATTTCTGACACATTTACATTTATGCATTCGGCTGATGCTTTTATCCAAAGCCACTCAGACTTCCATTGCCTTATACTATAAATTTGTTTCTGAGTATGTTGGAAAGTGCTCAACTATGAAGAAGATGCTGAAACATCAGAGACTGAGAAGAACCTGTCGATGACTAGTTTGTTCATTACTTTAAGTCCCACTAAAGGTAGACTGTTCTAATATTTAATTAGAATTTTGATTTGGCAAATTATTTTAATATGAAATCATGTCCAAAGATGACACATCCGTGTCTGAATGGGTGTTGTCAGTGGGAAAAGGGTGTGCATGGTTTGTCTCTGTTATGTTTTCCACCTTAAAACAGTTTCCAAACATTCTTCCAAATATCTCTCTTCATGTCCAACAGAAAGAAATGTATACATGTTTGGATTAACTTGAGGGGGAGTAATTCATGACAGAATTTTTACATTTTTGGGTGTGGAGTATCCATTTAAAGGTCCAGTCAGTGAAATCTAGTGGCAAGGTTGCGGATTGTAACCAACTGCTCACTCCACCCGCGCTGTATGTAGATAGAAGTAACTCATTCTAAGGTAATAGGCTAGACACGTTTATTTTTTATAGCACAT
>NC_079546.1:19867591-19877591 GCF_015846415.1 Triplophysa dalaica | reverse complement strand
CGACACAGGCCCAGACAGCTCAGCTCGGTCTGGGAGGAGCCTCCTCATCATTTCTGTCTTACGGCGTGACATGCGGAGATACTGTCCAACCTACTAACGAGGATTATACTTCTCAAATCGTAGTTCTTCTTTCTGTTGTTCACTGCTAGTACACGTGCAGAGAAATGAAAAGTCTTTCCGACTTGCATTGAAAATGTGGGGTCGCTACTCCGATTCTTAATCTCTTGGAAACAGTTGCAGTCCGTATTGCGCTTGCTGAGGTGTCAGGCATGGTCCAGCAGTCAGGACTCCTGGTTTCACCCAAACTCCCGACTTTAGAAGCCAAAGGCATCCTTTCTTTCAGTGTGTTTGCAAAAAACTTTTTGGGGGGGGGCTTGAATAAACTGCTTCCCGAAACGAAGGGGAAGTTGCCCGAACGCGATCCGCAGTGTCTCGGCGCGCCCACGCCGCCCGGGGACCACGTGAAAAATGCCCGAAAAGCGCCCCACGGAATCAAGGTTAGGGGCAATACGAGGCGAAGCAACCAGAGGGCGACTGCACGTACGCCTGTAACCTAAACGTCCCCTTGCAGCCTAGGGCCCGGCCCCGCACCCGGCATACACAAATCACCTACGCATCCCCCTTGCCACCTATTTTGGGCGGGGCATCCCAATGGACACGCCTCCGTCCACAAAACGCCTATGCACACAGGAGACACTGGGCTTCGTGGTGATGTGTTTTACAGCTCACAGTTGTGCCCCATAAGCCTAAACAAGGTGTGTACATTTCAAACCTACGGGTAATGTGTCAAAAGTGTTATGAGTGGGATGCATTTGACTTATTTGGCCACACCTGTTAATTACAGCGTTATAACACCTTTATGAAGCTTAATATCGGTTTGTCCATTATTTACCTATGGAGACCCTGTCAAATAAGCTATGTGTGGCATGTACATTTGTAACTTATTTAATGGGGACCTCGTAGGTAAACCATGGACAATGCCTATATCTGTTTTACCTGTTAATTACAGTGTTATAAGACGTTTATTAAGCTTAATATCGGTTTGTCCATTATTTACCTATGGAGACCCTGTCAAATAAGTTTTCTGTGGCATGTACATTTGTAACTTATTTAATGGGGTCCTCGTAGGTAAACCATGGACAATGCCTAGTTGTGTTAATATTCAATGACTTATTAAACTCAAACCAACTGTAAAGCACACAGGAGACACTGGGCTTCGTGGTGATGTGCTTTACAGCTCACAGTTGTGCCCCATAAGCCTAAACAAGGTGTGTACATTTCAAACCTATGGGTAATGTGTCAAAAGTGTTATGAGTGGGATGCATTTGACTTATTTGGCCACACCTGTTAATTACAGCGTTATAACACCTTTATTAAGCTTAATATCGGTTTGTCCATTATTTACCTATGGAGACCCTGTCAAATAAGTTGTCTGTGGCATGTACATTTGTAACTTATTTAATGGGGACCTCGTAGGTAAACCATGGACAATGCCTACATCTGTTTTACCTGTTAATTACAGTGTTATAAGACATTTATTAAGCTTAATATCGGTTTGTCCATTATTTACCTATGGAGACCCTGTCAAATAAGTTGTCTGTGGCATGTACATTTGTAACTTATTTAATGGGGTCCTCGTAGGTAAATCATGGACAATGCCTAGTTGTGTTAATATTCAATGACTTATTAAACTCAAACAAACTGTAAAGCACACAGGAGACACTGGGCTTCGTGGTGATGTGCTTTACAGCTCACAGTTGTGCCCCATAAGCCTAAACAAGGTGTGTACATTTGAAACCTACGGGTAATGTGTCAAAAGTGTTATGAGTGGGATGCATTTGTCTTATTTGGCCATTACCTGTTAATTACAGCATTGTAGAACATTTATTAAGCTTAATATCGGTTTGTCCATTATTTACCTATGGAGACCCTGTCAAATAAGTTATCTGTGGCATGTACATTTGTAACTTATTTAATGGGGACCATGAAGGTAAACCATGGACAATGCCTATGTGTTTTTACCTGTTAATTACAGTGTTATAAGACGTTTATTAAGCTTAATATCGGTTTGTCCATTATTTACCTATGGAGACCCTGTCAAATAAGTTATGTGTGGCATGTACATTACTAACTTATTTAATGGGGACCACGTAGGTAAACCATGGACAATGCCTATGTGTTTTTACCTGTTAATTACAGCGTTATAACACCTTTATTAAGCTTAATATCGGTTTGTCCATTATTTACCTATGGAGACCCTGTCTAATAAGTTATCTGTGGCATGTACATTTGTAACTTATTTAATGGGGACTTCGTAGGTAAAAAATGGACAATGCCTAGTTGTGTTAATATTCAATGACTTATTAAACTCAAACCAACTGTAAAGCACACAGGAGACACTGGGCTTCGTGGTGATGTGTTTTACAGCTCACAGTTGTGCCCCATAAGCCTAAACAAGGTGTGTACATTTCAAACCTACGGGTAATGTGTCAAAAGTGTTATGAGTGGGATGCATTTGACTTATTTGGCCACACCTGTTAATTACAGCGTTATAACACCTTTATTAAGCTTAATATCGGTTTGTCCATTTCAAACCTACGGGTAATGTGTCAAAAGTGTTATGAGTGGGATGCATTTGACTTATTTGGCCACACCTGTTAATTACAGCGTTATAACACCTTTATTAAGCTTAATATCGGTTTGTCCATTATTTACCTATGGAGACCCTGTCAAATAAGTTGTCTGTGGCATGTACATTTGTAACTTATTTAATGGGGACCTCGTAGGTAAACCATGGACAATGCCTACATCTGTTTTACCTGTTAATTACAGTGTTATAAGACATTTATTAAGCTTAATATCGGTTTGTCCATTATTTACCTATGGAGACCCTGTCAAATAAGTTATCTGTGGCATGTACATTTGTAACTTATTTAATGGGGACCTCGTAGGTAAACCATGGACAATGCCTATACCTGTTTTACCTGTTAATTACAGTGTTATTACACCTTTATTAAGCTTAATATCGGTTTGTCCATTATTTACCTATGGAGACCCTGTCAAATAAGTTGTCTGTGGCATGTACATTTGTAACTTATTTAATGGGGTCCTCGTAGGTAAACCATGGACAATGCCTAGTTGTGTTAATATTCAATGACTTATTAAACTCAAACAAACTGTAAAGCACACAGGAGACACTGGGCTTCGTGGTGATGTGCTTTACAGCTCACAGTTGTGCCCCATAAGCCTATACAAGGTGTGTACATTTGAAACCTACGGGTAATGTGTCAAAAGTGTTATGAGTGGGATGCATTTGTCTTATTTGGCCATTACCTGTTAATTACAGCATTGTAGAACCTTTATTAAGCTTAATATCGGTTTGTCCATTATTTACCTATGGAGACCCTGTCAAATAAGTTATCTGTGGCATGTACATTTGTAACTTATTTAATGGGGACCATGTAGGTAAACCATGGACAATGCCTATGTGTTTTTACCTGTTAATTACAGTGTTATAAGACGTTTATTAAGCTTAATATCGGTTTGTCCATTATTTACCTATGGAGACCCTGTCAAATAAGTTATGTGTGGCATGTACATTACTAACTTATTTAATGGGGACCACGTAGGTAAACCATGGACAATGCCTATGTGTTTTTACCTGTTAATTACAGTGTTATAAGACGTTTATTAAGCTTAATATCGGTTTGTCCATTATTTACCTATGGAGACCCTGTCAAATAAGTTATGTGTGGCATGTACATTACTAACTTATTTAATGGGGACCACGTAGGTAAACCATGGACAATGCCTATGTGTTTTTACCTGTTAATTACAGCGTTATAACACCTTTATTAAGCTTAATATCGGTTTGTCCATTATTTACCTATGGAGACCCTGTCAAATAAGTTATCTGTGGCATGTACATTTGTAACTTATTTAATGGGGACTTCGTAGGTAAAAAATGGACAATGCCTAGTTGTGTTAATATTCAATGACTTATTAAACTCAAACCAACTGTAAAGCACACAGGAGACACTGGGCTTCGTGGTGATGTGTTTTACAGCTCACAGTTGTGCCCCATAAGCCTAAACAAGGTGTGTACATTTCAAACCTACGGGTAATGTGTCAAAAGTGTTATGAGTGGGATGCATTTGACTTATTTGGCCACACATGTTAATTACAGCGTTATAACACCTTTATTAAGCTTAATATCGGTTTGTCCATTATTTACCTATGGAGACCCTGTCAAATAAGTTATCTGTGGCATGTACATTTGTAACTTATTTAATGGGGACCATGTAGGTAAACCATGGACAATGCCTATGTGTTTTTACCTGTTAATTACAGTGTTATAAGACGTTTATTAAGCTTAATATCGGTTTGTCCATTATTTACCTATGGAGACCCTGTCAAATAAGTTATGTGTGGCATGTACATTACTAACTTATTTAATGGGGACCACGTAGGTAAACCATGGACAATGCCTATGTGTTTTTACCTGTTAATTACAGTGTTATAAGACGTTTATTAAGCTTAATATCGGTTTGTCCATTATTTACCTATGGAGACCCTGTCAAATAAGTTATGTGTGGCATGTACATTACTAACTTATTTAATGGGGACCACGTAGGTAAACCATGGACAATGCCTATGTGTTTTTACCTGTTAATTACAGCGTTATAACACCTTTATTAAGCTTAATATCGGTTTGTCCATTATTTACCTATGGAGACCCTGTCAAATAAGTTATCTGTGGCATGTACATTTGTAACTTATTTAATGGGGACTTCGTAGGTAAAAAATGGACAATGCCTAGTTGTGTTAATATTCAATGACTTATTAAACTCAAACCAACTGTAAAGCACACAGGAGACACTGGGCTTCGTGGTGATGTGTTTTACAGCTCACAGTTGTGCCCCATAAGCCTAAACAAGGTGTGTACATTTCAAACCTACGGGTAATGTGTCAAAAGTGTTATGAGTGGGATGCATTTGACTTATTTGGCCACACATGTTAATTACAGCGTTATAACACCTTTATTAAGCTTAATATCGGTTTGTCCATTATTTACCGATGGAGACCCTGTCAAATAAGCCATGTGTGGCATGTACATTTGTAACTTATTTAATGGGGACCTCGTAGGTAAACCATGGACAATGCCTATATCTGTTTTACCTGTTAATTACAGTGTTATAAGACGTTTATTAAGCTTAATATCGGTTTGTCCATTATTTACCTATGGAGACCCTGTCAAATAAGTTATGTGTGGCATGTACATTACTAACTTATTTAATGGGGATCACGTAGGTAAACCATGGACAATGCCTATACCTGTTTTACCTGTTAATTACAGTGTTATAAGACGTTTATTAAGCTTAATATCGGTTTGTCCATTATTTACCTATGGAGACCCAGTCAAATAAGTTATCTGTGGCATGTACATTTGTAACTTATTTAATGGGGACCTCGTAGGTAAACCATGGACAATGCCTGTGTTTTTACCTGTTAATTACAGCGTTATAACACCTTTATTAAGCTTAATATCGGTTTGTCCATTATTTACCTATGGAGACCCTGTCAAATAAGCTATGTGTGGCATGTACATTTGTAACTTATTTAATGGGGACCTCGTAGGTAAACCATGGACAATGCCTATACCTGTTTTACCTGTTAATTACAGTGTTATAACACCTTTATTAAGCTTAATATCGGTTTGTCCATTATTTACCTATGGAGACCCTGTCAAATAAGTTATCTGTGGCATGTTCATTTGTAACTTATTTAATGGGGACCATGTAGGTAAACCATGGACAATGCCTATGTGTTTTTACCTGTTAATTACAGCGTTGTAACACCTTTATTAAGCTTAATATCGGTTTGTCCATTATTTACCTATGGAGACCCTGTCAAATAAGTTATGTGTGGCATGTACATTACTAACTTATTTAATGGGGACCACGTAGGTAAACCATGGACAATGCCTATGTGTGTTATTACATGTTAATTTCAGCGTTATAACACGTTTATTAAGCTTAATAACAGTGTGTCCATCATTTACCTATGGATGCCCTGTCAAATAAGTTATCTGTGGCATGTACATTTGTAACTTATCCAATGATGCCCCTCATAGGTAAATGATGGACAAAGTGTACATTCATAACATAGAAATGGTGTGTACATGAGACACCTACGGGGGCACCGTCAAATAAGTTATGACTGGGACTTCCTGTGACTCATCAAAACACCGGAAGTGACAATCATAACTTATTTGACAGTGGCCTCGTAAGCTGTCATTGGATAATACTTTAAATGGCTTATTTTAAGATTTTTAACAAATTTCATATGACAATCTAACAGATGTGCATTATAGAAGCAACCCATAAAGATATATTACACAATTCAGTCTGTTAAAATGCTTATTTTGCATACAAGTGAACTTTTGATAGAATTATGTCTCTGCCCAGCTTTTTATTCTTATTTATGCTTTATTTTTGTGCAAATGATTTGGGGCTTCGAATGCTAGTCCTTCACATCATTAAGTAACACATATTCAAAGGCCATACCCCTCGCAGTAGGGCAAGTGCTCGAAATAAAATCACAAAAAATATTCCCAAAAAATGAACGTCTCACATTGTCCCCAAAACGGGCAATATAGCACATAACGTGGCCGTACGCACTCGGTACGCTAGGAAACGAATGAGGGGGCCAGGACTAGATATAGAATTTGAATTGGGGTCATTTGAACCTCCAGGGTCAGTTCTTTGGTCATCGTACGATAGCCACCTATGAGCACACCAGAATAGGTTACGCGTGTCAGAGGCTCCCGTACGGCCCGCGCAGGCCCCAGGAGCCCGAAACCTAAAATAAAGTTGCGTCACGTGGCCCTCGACAACATACTGAGAGGGCTAGGTCGGGACGCAGAGTTAAATATTTTTCCTTATTTTTCATACATGCCATTTCCTCTTGTTGATCTCTATGGGCTGTGGGCCTGAAAATATTTCATTTTAAGACTTTTAACAACTTTCCTGTGACAATCTCACCGATATGCATTCTAGAAGCACATTATAAAGATATATTACACAATTCAGGCTGTTAAAATGCTTATTTTGCCTACAAGTGGACTTTTGACAGAATTATGCCTCTGCCCAGGTTTTTATTCATATTTATGCTTTAATTTTGTGCAAAAGCTTTGGGGCTTCGAATGCTAGTCCTCCACATCATTAAGCAACACATATTCAAAGCCCATAGCCCTCACAGTAGGGAAAGTGCTCGAAAAAAAATCACAAAAATATTCATAAATATCGTACGATAGCCACCTATGAGCACACCAGAATAAGTTACGCGTGTCAGAGGCTCCCGTACGGCCCGCTCAGGCCCCAGGAGCCCGAAACCTAACATAATGTTGCGGCACGAGGCCCTCGACGATATACCGAGGGGGCTAGGTCGTGACGCAAAGTTAAATATTTTTCCTTATTTTTCATGCATGCCATTTCCTCTCGTCGATCTCTATGGGCTGTGGGCCTGAAAACAGTTCATTTTAAGACTTTTAACAACTTTCCTGTGACAATCTCACAGATGTGCATTCTAGAAGCACCCCAAAAAGATATATTACACAATTCAGGCTGTTAAAATGCTTATTTTGCATACAAGTGGACTTTTAATATAATTATATCTCTGCCCAGCTTTTTATGCATAATTATGCTTTAAATTTGTGCAAAAGATTTGGGGCTTCGAATACTAGTCCTTCACATCAGTAAGCAACACATATTCAAAGCCCATAGCCCTCACAGTAGGGAAAGAGCTCGAAAAAAAATCACAAAAAATATTCCCAAAAAATTAACGTCTCACATGGAACCCAAAACGAGCAATATAGCAATTAACGTGGCCGTACGCACTCCGTATGCTAGGAAATTAATGAGGGGGCCAGGACTAGATATAGAATTTGAATTGGGGTCATTTGAACCTCCAGGGTCAGTTCTGGAGTCATCGTACGATAGCCACCTATGAGGACAACAGAATAGGTTGTGCGTGTCAGAGGCTCCCGTACGGCCCGCGCAGGCCCCAGGAGTCCAACACTTAGCAGAAAGTTGCGTCTAGTAGCCCTCGACGGGCTAGTTGGTGACAGGCTATTAAATATTTTTTCTTCCTTTTCATACATCTCTCTTCCTCCCATTGTTCTCTATGGATAAGGGGTTAGGCTAAGGGATTGGCAAATAATTCCAGGAAGATATGGGTCTCGGGAAGTGTCTAGAGACAAGGAACTCGAGATCCCGATAGGGGAGCCCCTGGCGGTCAAACTTTTCGCATATCCAGGCCCTGTGACCTTTTGACCCCTGTATTCTTGAGCGTACATTAGTAGCCTATTTGTAGGCTGTCGGTGTCTTTTCTGGCAAACCGAGCGGTCAAATAGGTCGGAGGGCCGCGGAACTCCAAGACCCGACCCGGGGGCCTGTGACGGTCCACATACGTGAAAATTAGGCCAATCGGACCATTCTGCGGCAGTGTCCATCATGAGCCTATGAAAATGAATGGGATAGGTTGCGCGTGTCAGAGGCTACTGTACGGCCCACGCAGGCCCCAGGAGCCTGAAACCTAACAGAAAGTTGCGCCACGTGGCTCTCGACGACATACCCAGGGAGCTAGGTCGAGACGAGAAGTTACATATTTTTAATTATTTTTTGTACATCTCGATAGCTCGCTTGGACCTCTGAGTGCCCGCGCACGCCTGGCGCGGTCGGCTTGCATATCCGACGACTTTTTGTCAGATACCCCACGAGGGCGCGTTTCGGCACTTTCGCGGTGTTGCGCCATCAATAGGCAGCAAGGGGCGTCAAACTGCCAACTCTAGGTGCGCAACGGACGAGAGGAAGACTGTGGTAGAGTTAGTTGGTTAGGGGACGCGAAAGGCACCTTTTGGACATAATGATGAAGATTAGGCAGTTAGGGGGATGTTTAGGCGTTTTGCGGCCAAGCGCCATCAATATGCAGCAAGGGGTGTCAAACTACCAACTCTAGGTGCGCAATGGACGGTGAGGAAGACTGCTGTAGAGTTAGGCTGTTAGGGGGCGCAAAAGGCACCTTTTGGACGCAGTGATGAAGATTAGGCAGTTAGGGGGATGTTTAGGCGTTTCGCGGCATAATGGTACATTTCGCAGTACTTTACCACCCCTTGTGGTGTCCGCACGATGCCTTTGACGGAAAATGGACCCTTAACTACGATAAGGGAAAAAGTGCCACTTGCCATCGCAAAGTGCGCTAATTGGGCGTCCAAATGAGGCATACGATCCCTTCGCACCCCTAGTCGTCCAATGGCAATCAATGTGAATGGGGTTTTGTCCACCGTTTACCTAACTTCCCTTACACAGGCCCAGACAGCTCAGCTCAGTCTGGGAGGAGCTTCCTCATCATTTCTGTCTTACGGCGTGACATGCGGAGATACTGTCCAACCTACTAACGAGGATTATACTTCTCAAATCGTAGTTCTTCTTTCTGTTGTTCACTGCTAGTACACGTGCAGAGAAATGAAAAGTCTTTCCGACTTGCATTGAAAATGTGGGGTCGCTACTCCGATTCTTAATCTCTTGGAAACAGTTGCAGTCCGTATTGCGCTTGCTGAGGTGTCAGGCATGGTCCAGCAGTCAGGACTCCTGGTTTCACCCAAGCGGTCCGGGTTTAACTTCAGCGGTCCGGGCAAACTTCATCTCGTCTGAGCCCTGTGCAGCTGTCTGTTAGCTTGCTTTGATCGTGTGGTTGGTTAGTACTCTGTGTTGTGGTCTCAGCTAATCCGGATCGAGGCAACTTTTAGGGGGGGGCTTGAATAAACTGCTTCCCGCTCGCTTTGGAAATGTGTTGGTGGCGAACGCCTTCAATCGGGCGAACAACGCACTGCAATTTGTTCAAAAAGAGCCGCGCCAAGCACTTCTTCAGATGTTCTTCAGAATGTTTAAACCCAGCTCATCCAATCTATTGGAAAGCGGCAAAGAAAAGGCTTAACTCC